>NW_013563691.1:0-13591 GCF_000499605.1 Eimeria maxima | reverse complement strand
CGTGATGCCGTGTAGGGGGGGGGGGGGCGTTCCTGCACACCGCCGCTGTTTCAGGCCATCGGCCCCCCTTCTGAAAGGCAGCAGAGCCGCTAAAGACCAACTATGACATATTATGTATGGATGTCATAGGTTGATAACCGAAAGGCCTTGCTAACGGAAGAAGGCTTCAAACACTGTGCCATTGTAGTAGTATTTGCCACCACACCGCATGGGTAACTGTAAGAAAACGCAGCTATCAGGAACTCCTGCAGATGCACTTCAACCCAAACAAAACACGGATTTCCATGCATACACAGGAGGGGGCTCCCATGGGGGCTCTAGTGACAGCGAACTCCTTTGCGGAGTGTAGAGGCACACAAGCCTTCCCTGCTTACCAGATGATACAGAACCCACCAGTGACGCAGCTGCATAAACTGCCCACCCCAACCGCGCTTCTTAGTCACTTGCTGCCACATCCGCGACAACAGCAACTGCAGCAGCTTCAGCAGCAAACTCACCGTCAGCTTACCAAGCCTGTAGCTGCGATATCGCACAAGCATCTAGAGGACCAGCAGGTTACCTTAGCAACACAGTTCGTGCCTTATGCTGGCCGGCGCAGTCGATCAAATTCTTCTTTAGCGAGTCAGGAGAAGCGAAGTCCCTCGCAAATAAATACCAGCAGCAGGGGGTTGGTGCATGGCTACAGCACGGCGATGGGTAGCCAGCGCTGTGGGCACCCTGTTGAAACTCGAGAAGCAGCGCTTGGTAACCCTGCCTGCAGCAATAGACTGAGCTTGGGCAGCACTAACAGCAGCTTGTGGTCTGGTCATCAATTCAGCAGCAGGCGATACTTGAGCACCGAGTCGGAACACATCTCTGCAGCCGTTGCATCTGCGCCTGCTGGTGCAGCTGACGCCGCGGACGCAATAGGGGCCCCTTCACTCCCTGCTCCTGCATCTCCTTCCGTTTCTGCTGCTGTTCCTTCTAGCAGTTTCTCTGTGGGTGGCGAGTCGTGTACCGACTGGGGGACGATTTCAGCGGAAGACTGCCATAGTAGCAGCAGCAGCGGCAGCGGCAGCAGCAACGTATTTGTAGCTGTGCGCGTGCGACCGTTAAGCGATTCCGAGCTTAGACAAGGCGACAACAAAAGCATTTCCGTGGTGGCTCCCCAGTCTTTGCTGGTGACTGAGTGGGGAGCAGGGGGCGGTCCTCGAGGGCGACGAGTTCGCCGCCGATGTTTCATATTTGACACCGTCTTTGGGGAGTGTGCGAGTCAGGAAGAGGTGTTTCAGCTGAGCACGTCTCCATTGCTTCAGGAGCTTTTCAAAGGTGTCAATGCATCAGTCTTTGCCTACGGTGCCACAGCAGCGGGAAAGACCTACACCATGCTCGGCACTGAAACGGGTCCAGGGGTGATGCCTCGGGCACTCCAGCTCCTGTTTCAGCAGGTCAGGCAGAAGGGACTGCAGCACTTGTACATCGCAGTAGGCATCACGATGCACTCCCTCGCAACTAGAAAAAAAGAAGCATGAAGATGACCCGCTGAACAGCAAAGCGCTAAGGCGACTTGCAAACACGAATCCTGCTGCATTCGCTGCATATGCCTCATTCTAATAGCATTAAGAGCCCTAAAGATGCTTTGGAAAGTGCGGTTGTTGGATGACACAAGGCAGCGAAGCCAACTAAGACACATGTGCACATACTTGCAGTGAGGCTGGAGGCAGTCTTGGCGCGTAGGGTCCTTACTCCGCTACCTCGCAGCATTCATGGCTGCTACACGCTGCCTTTAGGGTAGCATCAGAAGCAGAAGTTTGTAGTTTTATGTGGCTCATCGGCAGCACTATATAACAAGGGCAGCACTATATAACAAGGGAAACCATACAGTGTGTCCCGGATTTTGCAATAACCTCACGGCTGGACCGAAACTTTCCTGCTTGTCCACGCAAACAGCATTGGGTGAAACTGTCAGCTGAGGTTGCACTGAACCGGTGTGAGGCGGTTACAGGTCAGCAGTGAGCGGGAGAAGGAGTATGTGTTGAGCTGCTGCTTCGTTGAGATTTACAACGAGACTATTAGGGATTTGTTGGGGCCTCGCGGCGAAGTATGCGAGTTGCGAGAAGACCCAGAGAGGGGGGTGCTGCTGCAACATGCTACTGTCCACAGACTTTGTTCCCCACAGCAGGCGCTGCTACTCCTATTCGAAGGCAACTCGCGCCGTACACAAGAGGCTACGAATGCGAATCAAACCTCATCCAGGTCCCACGCTGTCCTACAAGTCAGCCGAACAACCCTAAATCCTTGTTCGCCTATTGTCCGTGCTCCGCCGTTTGTGTGGCTACTCCAGAGTCAGCGAATGCACTCCGTGATGCAGCGAGATGCTCCGCAGTAAACCCACGTAGCCGGCAAAGAGGGCTGAGCTCAGCCATGAATTAGATTGGGGCCTGGTTAGCTTGATAGCCAGCTAGCCAGCAGGACAAGCAGGCGGCTGGCTAGAAAGGCAGCTTTATCTAGCTGGCTTCAGGCGACACACTGCTCAGCACTGCAAATACATGGGGCTGCTGGAGCGTTAGACACTGAAGGTGGCAGGCGGAAGCAGTCGCAGAAAAAGCATGGACCGTGCACCAGCTTCTAACACCTCCCAGGAACTTTTCTCATGAAGGGCTTCGGAGGAAACTGCTGAGCGCCATTGCTGGTTCTATGCGCACTGTGCATGTACTTTTTGCACGCTTCCAACTTAGCTTGTCGTTTGTAGTGCGTAAGTGTGACTTATTCGCCTGTGCGTATTATATGCGTTTGGGTTTTGTGCCTTCTGCATGTGCATGTGACCTGGACCCCTGTACCTACTCAATCATGCCTACATCGTTCACGGAATGTTTCATCTTCGCAGGTCAATGTGATACTGCGTGGCCGGGACGGAGAAGAGACGCAAGTTTCGAAATTGTCTCTCGTTGATCTGGCGGGCAGTGAACGGGCGTCTCAAACCAGCAATCACGGACAGAGGATGACCGAAGGTGCCCCTCCACCTATTTCAGGGTTTCAGGGGTTCACGCTCCTAACGTGTTGCGGTACTTTGGTGCTCTAGAGGAGAAAGTGTTCAGTGGTGAAGTCTGAGGCTTTGGCATTTAGATTAGATGCCCACGTCTTCAAAATTTCATCAGTGCAGCTATGCAGAAGTCCTGTGGCTTAGATATTTGTGGATTTAGAGGTTAGGGGGTTAGAGGCGTACGAATATGGTGATATAAGGGTTAGGATAGAATGCGTTCGGCTGGCTGCCCGTTAACTGTTTGTCTATCCTTACGTGTGTATGTGTCTTTGCCTTTGTCTTGGTTTGTGTGCGTTTGTGGTTTGTTTCGTTGTTCCTTCACAAACTGTACAACCCCCGAAAAACCCCTTACCCGAGCAATGGACCCTAAAGGTCCTGTTGTTTGTTTGCCCCTAAAGGGGCGAACAAACAACAGGACCTGCTGTTGTTTGCCCCTAAAGGGCTGTATCCACGCAACGGCACGGAAGGTCCTGCTGTTTGTTTGCCCCTTCCGAGCCTTTGCGTGGAAACAGCGCATATTTGTCTGTGCCAGCCTTTGTCAGCGTCTAATGTTAAGAGTTTTCTGTGTAGGTTTGGGGTTTCATTTGCACCATACTCTCCTGATGTTGTTTTGTCTGCAAACTTCTCAGGCGCCAGCATTAACAGGTCGCTGTTGGCACTAGGCAATGTAATAAACGCGTTAACAGCAAGAAGTGGGGGGCCTTCTTCGGGCAACTGTGGGAGCCTCTGTGGTGCCCCCCCGGTGCGCTTTGTTCCGTATAGAGACAGCAAGCTCACGCGACTGTTGAAGGATAGCCTGGGGGGCTGCTGCCGTACGGCAATGATTGCAACGGTTTCCCCCGCCAGCAGCCACCAAGAGGAAACCCTCAACACTTTAAAATATGCGAAGAGAGCAAAGGCCATTCGCAACAACAGCGCCCAATTCCACAAGCTGCAGAAGTGCATCAGTGACACTGATACCCACAACGACCCGAATGCAGTGGCTGGCCTTAAGGCCAAGCTTCACCAGCTCCAGTGCCAGCTACATCGCCAAGTGAGCGGAGAAACAGAATGACCAAAGCGTGCGAGAAACGAAACAGCACACAAATGAAGCCGAAACCCAGACATTACCACACTAAGACTCCATCATCGCTCGCCCACAACCTACAACCACAGAAACCCTCCGCCAGATTGCGATATGCATGTTAGATCCTCGTACATGTTAGGCCTAAAACCCTAAATAGAAGTTCAGCGTTTAGGGTTCACCTTTTGGGAGGCACTTTTACAATCGTTAAGGCTCCACTCAACATTCTCACCACGATGCGACTGAGGGTGTATGGATGGACTAATCACCTGCATATTGGCCGCGTTTTAACTACCCAACTACTTGAGCATGTATTGCTCGTTAAGCATAGACTTGAGCATCCCAGTTATGTGCACATACGTGTTTCGTATCTACTGGGCCATACTGACTGCTTGTATATGTGGGGCTGTTGCTTGTTCTCTGCTTTCAAGGCGAGCCACCCTTCAGCAGAGAGCCGCTTCCTTCGTCTGGTGCAGGCAAGGCATACCCTTGATAGTTTGAGCATTGGGCGACATGCTTTGTGTACAAAACGGGCGATCATGTCTAAATAAAAAGAGGCTAGCTTGTTTGTGCTGAAGGCTCGACTGCTGCAGCAGAAAGCACTGGAAGTCTTCCGACAGGTGTTTGCGACCATATGCTTGTGCGTGCGTGCACTTGCACGCGCCTGCCCGTATTTTGTTGGCGTCTCCGCTTAGGATCTGCACGAGAGACTCAACATGAGAAGGCGACTGCCCCCCAACCCAATCACCACCTTCCTTGATGCCGCAGAGGAACCAGAGGCAAGTCAGATCCTAATTCCTAAAACCTGAGCTGGCGACTAGGAGTATGGAAAGAGCAATTATGTACCCGTGCTATCTTGGTGCATGCCCACCTCCCCCGTTGCGTGAGGGGTTGTGCTGCATTGTTTTCTAAGGCAAACGACTATTTATCAATGTTACCTTGCTCGCTGTAATGTTTGTGTGTGCGGGTGTGTGTTGGGTGCCTGTAGGTCTGTGCCATCGAGCCCCTGGTTGTATTTTCATCTGTTACTCTCTGCGCATGTGCCGCTGCTTCTGTTTTTCTCTATGCTTGACGTCGTCCCTGTTTCTGCAGCACGTATCGTATCTTGCCTTCTTTCTTGGTTTTATCAGTCTATAGGCATATAGGCCTCTGCGTGCATGCTTCCGCCCACTGTGTTTTGCGTCATCTCCCGCGTGTGTCTGGCTTGTCTCATCGTTCTGTCTGTATATTTGTCTTGTGCGTACGTTTGCGTGACCCCAGTTGAGTTTCTTTCAGTGTTTTATGCTTTGGTTGCGGAAGTCTTGCCTCTGTCTCTGTGCAACCAAAGGACCTGCAGGAGCAACCAGAGGCAGAAAGGGAACGGAGAGGACGGGCAGCAGCAGCAGCAGCAGCAATGCCACACCCTACACTGCAGCACGCCACTGCAGAGGCTGTGAATCTTCTTTTAGAAGACATCGATGCACTGGCCGCGGAAAATGCTCTTCTTACGGTATCGTATGACACAACCAAGTCAAAAACGATACACAACAGGCCACCAGAAATGCAGAAAGCAAAAAGGAACTTGCCACAAACACCAGACAAAAACACAAAAAAGCATCCACACGAACAGCCGCTGCAATGTGCCAGTATTGGCTGTAGCCGCCCAGCAACACGCATCTGTAATACTCTCCCTTTCGCAGGAACAGGTGGCAGCGCTCCAGGCGAGCCTTAGGGAAAGCGGAGACCGGTTTGCCTTCCTGCAGTCTTTAGCGCAGCGGCAGCAGCAGTTTGACGGGGAGTTTTTGGACTCAGCAGATATCTCTGCAGCAGCAGCTGAAGCAGCGAAACCGGGAACTGATGCAGCAACAGCGGCAAGAAACGACAAACTATGCTGGGAGGGTATCGGTGGCTTCCCAGCTATGCATCCCAGTGATAGCAGCAGTCCAGCACCTGCAACTGAAGAGGAGTTCCGAGTGCTGCTCCGCATGCGGCCTTTCCAGTCGCAACAGCAGTTGCTGCAGCCTCGCCAGCAGGCGCAGCAACAGGATGAGGAATTTGACGTGCCCACGGAAATGCAAGAGCCGCAGCATATCGAGTGCAACGACGAGAAACAGCAGCAACAGCAGGTACAGCCACTTGCACTGCAGCCCCAAGGAGTTATCTGCAGCAAAGACACCCTCCAATTTGACGAATATTTTTCCCCTCAGAGCGTCAGTGCAACGGAGGGCAGTCCGGCGACCGGGCCAACCCCAGTAGCAGGAGCAGACAATAGCGCTACTGCTGGAGCTCCTGCTAAGCCAACTGCTGCTGGTGGAGGGCGTTCATTAGCGCTTAGCCCTTTCCGCTTTTTCGGGAAAAGTGGGACTTTCAGCAAACTGTGCAGCACCGTCCCAACCCCTCTAGATGCTCGTTCCACTGTTGTGTCCGGTGCTCCTGCTGCTGGTGCTGCTGCCCCAACGACTGCTGCTGGTCATGATGCTGGCGGCACGCCTGGAAAAGACTCAAAAGGCCCTGTCAAAGGATAGGGGACTCCTGTCAAACGGTCCAACCGATTCTCTACTTTGCTTGCTATCACCTGGATAGGCGATACAAACAAGGAGTCCCCTGGACGCGGTGTACCACCTGCAGCTGGAAAGCCATCCAACCGGCTGCTCAACTAGGAAGCCCTTGAGACAGACAGCTAGCTAGCTAACTGGCCGGGAAGGTTGGATGTTGCCCTTCTCGACAACTATCCATCCATGTAGTTAGAGGGGTAGCTATACAGCTAACCGGCTAGGAACGTAGGATGTTGCCCTTCTCGGCAACTATCCATCCATGGAGTTAGAGGGCTAGCTATATAGCTAGTCCGTTGGTTAGCTATATTGCCAGCTGAGAGCGTCTCGCTGCCCGAGAGCCTAGGTAGGCACATGGATAGCTAGCTGGGCTTGCATCTAGCCTGCTGGGTCTACCTGCCCGGGGCATGTGAAAAGGTTGCATCGGCAGTGTGTCTGTCCGCTACTCTCGCTGCGATTTCTCTGAGGTTGGGCTGGGTGAAGAAGCGGCCGGCGAACTGCAGCAGTTGCTGCTCATGAAGTCTCTGTTGCGGCTGGAGCCGCTGCTGGTGCTCCAGGACCGCACCCAAGAATGCCAGAAGCAACTCACTGAGTTCAGGGTGAGCGGCCAAGTACCTGCGCACTCGCACAGAAAGGCGGTTGCTGTTTGCAGACGTAACAGGCAGATAAGTATCGTAAAATGAGCCGCTGCCCTACTCTTGTCGGCCCTTCAATCTACTCCTTTGAGTTTGTAGGTCCGCACCCCTACCCCTTCCCTCATGCAGACACAAGGTAGATAACTCCTTCGGGATGAGGTGGCTAGCTACCAAGGTACCCATACATCCAGACATAATTACCTGTGTCGCCGCCTCTACAGCGTTCTTTTCGCACTTTGTCTCTGTAGTGGTTCGTCTACGTGGCTCTATCTGTCTACTAGCATTTGGCACTTGCCTCTGACCCTTCCTTGCTTCCTGTATCTCTTGTTCTCTATTTATTCACTATTATTCGTTTGCACTTCTCTCTGCTTGTTTACTGCTGCCTCTCTAGCTAACGCTCCGGTTGGTGAGCCCCTCACTAGCCCCTAGTGTGTTAGTTGGTTGCCCCAGCAACTCTCGGTTGAAGCGCAGCAGACCACTTGCCCTTGTTCATAGAAAATGGTCTGTGTTTTATTTCTTTATTCATTAATTCCTTTACGCACCCACGCCCTCCAACTAATTTTGTTTTTCTGCTGAAGCTTGTGTGTACACATTCTTATATGGCATTCTTCATAAGCTACGCCCACCGGCAAACGCGAAAGCTTCTTGTGCTTCTCTCCATTGATTCCTCATCAAAAATCTATTTCTAGTAATAAATTATGGTCATAAATGCAGCTCGATCGGTGCGCATGTAAGCGTATGCACGGGCGCACGAAGTCTTAAACAGCATTGCAAATGACGAGCAACAATGCCGTCGCCGTTTGTAGCCCGGCAATATAAATATTCCAATGTTCGTATTATTCCTATAAGCTTTGAATGATCAGTGAAAAGTGCAAATGCCTCATGAACTACTGAACGCATTGAACTTTTAAGGGTGAATGTACATGACTACACATCCACACACATAAATATTTGATACTTGATATTCACGCGTATGAACTATGCACTCTGTAAGTGCCATGCATAACTTGAGTATATACATGCATAAATAATAAACATATGTACTTTTCATTGTCAATTCGAAGTTTTATCTCAAAGGCCTTCAACGCCTGCACCTGCTCAGCGGAAAGGGTCGACCGCTGCTGAAACATGGGCAGCTGCGGCTGCTGCTGCTGCAGCTCCGCTGCTGCTGCAAGAGCAGCTTCTCCCCTGGTTGCGCTTCCTGCTGTAGTTGCTGGTACAAACGCTCCTGCTGGTCCATCTGTTTTTACTTCTACCGGGGACTCTGCTGCTGCTCCTCCTGAGGCAGCAGCAGCAGCAACACACTCTTCTTCTTCATTCGTAACAGCAGGAGCGTCTTGGTTAACAGTTAGCGTTGGGGAACCTGGAGCATTCATGTTCAATGTCTATGTGTCGAGAGCGTTTGGGGACTAGGGCTGAGGGCTGGAGATTAAAGCAACTGGAAACAGCAACTAGGTCGAAAAAAAGTATAAAGTGACTCAAATAATGGAATTATTCGTTTGCATTTGTTCATTTAATTGGCATATTCTTACTGCTGGGGTAAAGTCCACACCGCCGCTTGTAACTGCTCCGAACCAGCGTGGCAACGGCGAGCCCCAATCCCAAAGCCATAAACCCCGACTCTGAAACAAGTATTCCTTTACTAATACGCAAACACAATGTGTTCCAGATGCTGAATTGATGGTGTCTTCTGGGAGTGAGCTTAAGGGTGTACGGTTTAGGCTCAAGACCCAGGTATTTATGGTCGAGGGTTTATGCGACGTCTCAGCACGCCCGTCGGTGGGTTCTGCAATTCTGTCTGCGTGCATTCTGTCCCTTGGGTCAGGGAAATAAAGTCCCGTGGATTTTTTTGTGTCTCTTCCTTTGTAGTGAAGGCGCAGAAGGTGAACGAAAGAAGTCAGCAGCGCGAAGTCATTCAAGAGTTGAGGGTTTGTGGGTTTATGGCGTGGGTTTTAGGGTTAAGCAAGGCAACGGGAAATCAGCAACAGCCCCTGCGGCTGATTGGAATGCATATGCCAAGGATCTGCGCACTCGTTGCTCCGTGCCGCCGCTGCAGCACCAGCAGCACACTTCGGTGTGGCTTTCATACAAATTGCCCCAACAGTAGCAACAGCAGCAGCAACTTGCAAAGGGAAGGATGCAACAGTGGAGTCCTCACTGATAGTGCTGCTGCGGATGCGTGGAGGGGGACGGGAAAACAGAAGGAACACTACAGGCGGCGGCAGCAACAACAGCAACAAATCATTAGCAGAGAACAGAAGTTGCTTAGTGCAGCAGCAGCACGCTGGCAGAGCTTTTGGCACCGGGATAACCCGTACGCCCCTCAGGCCTCACAGGTAGAGTGCGGCAGCAGCAGTAATAGCTGCAACAGCAGACTCAGCAACAGCAGCAGCAAGGATGTAGTTCATGTCGTTCTCATTAATCTGGGCTCTCCGTCACAGCCGACTTACACCGCAGTGTGGAACTACCTCAGGCGTAAGGTACTGATGTTGATGTAGAAGCTTCAGCTTTTGTTGTTGCAGCTACTTCTGTGTTTGCCTCAACTCGTATCGTGTCCACCCCAGTGACCCTTCAATATTTTGAGCTGAAAACCTCTATGTAGGAACCTTTAGTTGGGCGCTGCCTGAGTTGCTGTTGCTGCTGCTAATGCTGTTGTTATTGCTGCTCGCGCAGACTTTTTAAGCGACCGGCGCGTCGTCGAGCTGCCAAGAGTCGTTTGGCTGCCCCTGCTACACCTCGTCGTTTTGCCATTTCGGGCTTGTACGACAGCAACAGCAGCAATGGCAGCATCAGTAGCAATAGCAGCAGCAACAGCAACAGCAGTGGAAACAGAAGCCGCAGGTATGGTGTGTGCTTTTTCCTGCTTCAGTTCTTTCGGCAAAGAGGTATTCCTCCATCTGGCTGTCTGCTGAAGATGTTAAGGAGCGTCTTTCCGCAGCAGCGGCTGCGCTGCAACAGCGGCAAACACAAGCGCCTTTGTTTTTGCAGCAGCAGGTGCGCGCTGCGTTGAATGGTGGTGCGGCTCCACCGTTGCTGGTGCACCTGCTTTCTCTTGCTGCTCGGCTGCAGCATCACCTCGACCAGATGCAGCAACAGCAGATACAGTTACTACCTCGCTTTGAAGTCGTCGCATGCGTGCGCTACGGGAATCCGAGTATAGCAAGTTGCTTGCAGCAGCTGCAGCAGCAGCATAGACAGTTGAAGCTGCTGCTGGTGCCGCTCTATCCACAACCCACGGCTTCATGCACAGGCTCCGCCTTTGATGCAGCCTTCGACGAACTCAAGAAATGGCGGTTAGCTGTTTCTTCTGCTGGTGCCTCTCCGTGCTGCTGTGACTGTTGCTTGGTCTGTGGCAGCAGCTGATGTTGCTGTTGCCGCTGCTGTGGCAGTCACTGCTGCTGCAAGTGGTGCTGCGGCAACTGTGGCCGCTGATGCTGGATGCTTCTGCTGCTAGTTGTTGCGGCTTCACACAGGCCTGGGGGGGTGCGTGCTAATTGCTTGATTTTCGTTGCCTTGGTGCCGTTTATTGCTGCTCCGCAGCTGGACATTCACACGCCGTCGCTGCAACAGCAGTTGCTGCAGCAGTCACAGTAGCAAAAGCAGCAGCTGATTTTGATTTTTTGGATGCAGAGTTATGCCAGACTTGCGGGTGGTGGGGGGCTATTGGAACAACGAGGCGTACATACATGCTGTCGCTTCTTCAATTAAGAGATTCTGGGGAAAAAATGGGTCGGTCTGTATCCCAATTGTTGCGTACCGTTTTGCCTGAGCAGCAAATTATACATCTATCTTGTCGCTGCACATGTACAGGTGTATTTTTGCGAGGCAGCCGCCGTATTAGCAATGTTATTTATGGATTGGTGTACTCAAACGTTGTTGTGCAGGCGCGTGGCCCATGCACATGATATGGTGTGAATATTTGTTGCATGTTGATGCAGCGTTCACGTATTACATGGCCCGTGCAAATCGTATATGGTGTGCCCATTTCTTGCATGCTAATGCAGCGTTCATTACAAATTGTGTCTGTCTATGATTACGTATGTATTTACAGTTCAGTTTCAGCGTTTGTGACCAGGCGAGGGCAGCATTTGCTGTTTTCCTATCATGGCATTCCACGGGAAGTGAGCTGGACAGCAGGCGACCCCTACGCCTGTCTTTGCTTCCAAACTACAAGGCTTGTTGCGCAGCGGCTTGGCCTTAAGGTACTCCTGCTGCTGCGGCCGCTTCAGCTGCTGCCGCGGTGGCGGCGTTTGTCATTGTTGCCATTTACCTTGTATTTGTTGTTTCTAGGGTTACCGGCAGCTTCCAATGCTGCTCGTGCCGCTGCTGCTGCTGCTGTTTTTTCTCCATTCGTGGATGCTGCGGAGCTGCTGCTGATACGAGTTCTCGTGTTGTTGCTGTCATTGCAGCAGTATGCTGCTGCTGTTTACTCGGGGTTGCCGTGATGATGTTGAGGGTAGTTTTCGTGGCGTTGCTGCTGTTACTCAGGCTGGGGAGTATGAGATTGCGATGCAGTCCAGGGCAGGCTGCTCTGAGTGGACCCAACCCTACCTCATACCTGTAAGCTTGCTGTGGCTACTGGGGCTGGGGCTGCTCTTCCCGTTGTAGCTGAAGCTGCTTCTGCTGTTTCTGGAGCTGTTTCACTGGGTCTTATGTTGTTGTATTTGCTCTTAGTTACTGCTCCTCCATATTATTTAAATGTAATGCTACTCGGTGTTTCTATGATGCTGATGGCTCTCCGCAAGCAACAACTTACTGCACCCAGTATTTTGCAGTTCCATGGTTATTCGTGCATTATTTGCTTTTAGCCAGCTTGGTGGCTCCGTTTGCTGCATTAAAGGTAGTATATTGCCTCTTCGGTCTTCCTCGTATGCGCTGCTGTCGGTTGAGCAGGCGTTAGAGGCCCTCGCCAGAGCGGGGTGCCGTGTTGTGGATGTCGTACTCCCTGGCTTTGCTGCCGACTGCTTGGAGACGCTCGAAGAAATACAGACGGAAGCCGCGGACATCTTCAGAAAGCACGCAGTGAGATATTCCGATCCTAGCGTAGCCATCTATATTCCGGTGTATGCCGATGAGCTTACAGAAACGTGTCGGCGGCAATGCGTGTATATCGATTTATTGTATATGTAGATGCATAAAGAAGGAGAAAAGCAAACGGACACAAAGAGCAACATATAGAGGGAGAGTTAAATGGCCAAACTAGCAAAGCTCCAACCAGGCAACGAGCACAGAGATGAATAGATACGCACACCAGACGGCCTAGAGTTGTTACCAAGCTCCATAGACACCCACAGTAGTTGTTGTTATCGCGTCACAACGCACTGCTCCCAGAGGGACCTCCCTTACCCAGCTGTCGCCGTTGCTGCCCTTGCTGCTGTTGTCGTTGCCGTTGCTGCTGCGATAACTACTGCTCGTTCTCCTCCTCTTTCTGCCTCCACGCGTACTCTTGCTGACGTTGCTAACGTTGCTGATGCTGGCGGTGCTACCGTATCTGCTGCCCTCGCTGCTGTTACTGCTGTTGCTACTGCTGCTGCTACGGATGCTGCTGATTCAGGGAGGTATGGGGGAATTGAGGTTAATTCCGTGCTTAAATGCCTCGGATGAAGCAGTGGCGTTTTTGGAGGCCCTAGTTCTAGACAACACAGTGCAGTGGCGAACAAAGGGCCTCGCTAGATGAACGGACGATCACGACAGCACTGTTCCCCCAATTATTGCTATTCTTATTATTCTCATTATTATTACTGTATGACTACGGAACGCGCAGTGCATTCCATGTATTTATTGCCAGTGAACAGTGGGTGATAATAATGACAACACCGATGATAATGGCAGTACTGTTGCCGAGGTGCGCACACCTCGGCAAACAGTACTGCTAGTGAGCGAGTGGCGTCCAGCCCATAAAGTGGCAGCAGTATGGTTATTTGAATATTCGCGTGAAACAGTTTTTAGTAAATATCCGTCGACGTAGTCAGCAACGGGACAAGCAAACGCGCCTTGCAGCGGACAGCCGCAGTGGCAGGTGTTAGCTTTCATTTTTTCAGGCAGAAAACCGTTCCAACAAGAGTATGATTGAGCCTTTTTGTTAATTTCCACCGTAGAGGGAATACTTCCCAAATCAATGGTCTACAGGTACATTTGAATCAGTTTAGGACTCTAGCTATTCTTCAGGCCTTCTGCCAAGCAACGACTGACAGTGCTGGTAGGCTCCACTGTTTTATACATCGCTTTTCGTCTTCATTAATCGAGTATTATGTTGGCATGCAGCTTTTACACATCATTTTCGTTTAACGGTGGAGTCTAATATATTATATATATATATATATATATATATATATATATA
>NW_013563690.1:26283-28783 GCF_000499605.1 Eimeria maxima | reverse complement strand
GAGACAAAAGGAGACACATTTATTTATTTATTTATTTATTTATTTATTTATTTATTTATTTATTATACTATGCTGGATAAGGAGACAGTTTATGTGTCTATCTATAGACACAGATTGTACTTGACATATTATTTTATTGTCCCCTTTTTGTCTCTTTTTTTTTTCTCCTTTTTTGTCTCTTTTTCCTCCTTTTTTGTCTCTTTCTTTCTCCTTTTTTGTCTTTTTTTTCTCCATTTTTGTCTTTTTTTTGTCTCCTTTTTTGTCTGTTTTTTGTCTCCTTTTTTGTCTCCTTTTTTGTCTTTTTTTCTTGTCTTTTTTTTTGTCTCTTTTTTTTGTCTCCTTTTTTGTCTCCTCTTTTGTCTCCTTTTAATTACTTGTTGTGTCTCCTTTCTTTTTATTATTTATATCCTCTTAATGTCCTGTCTCCTTGTATATATTTGTCTCCTTTTTTGTTTATGTGTCTCCTTTTCCTTAATTGTCTCCTTTTCCTTAATTGTCTCCTTTTCCTTAATTGTCTCCTTTTCCTTAATTGTCTCCTCTCTGTCCCCTTATGTGTCTCCTCTCCGTCCCCTTATGTGTCTCCTCTCTGTCCCCTTATGTGTCTCCTCTCTGTCCCCTTATGTGTCTCCTCCTTTTTTTTGTGTGTGTGTATAGAGTATGAGGAAGGGCCATGGGAAATAAGAGTATTAGTATTACGTTGTTTCTTAACACCATCTAATAAAAAAAAGAATCATTTATTGCATGCAGACCTAAAAGTATTAAAAATACCTAGAGGTGTCTCCTTTATTAAGGGGCCTACACCTAAAACTATTCCTTTTGCTGGATATATTCAATTACCCACCAAATATTATGGGTTAGTTCCTTTTTTTTTTTCGAGGGTTTAGGGTTTAGGGTTTAGGGTTTAGGGTTTAGGGTTTAGGGTTTGTGGCTCAGTCTGTTGGAGACCCTGAAGGGTGTCTAGCGGTTGGGGCTGTCTCCGCCGTGGTGTCTCTTTTGGCTCTTCTTGTGGAGACACCTCGTATTGGTTATCAATATTTTAAATGGAGAAAGAAATTCAAAAGAAAAGCTTGTAAACCCTAAACCCTAAACCCTAAACCCTTAAACCCTAAACCCTATTTAGCATCCCTTCTTTATTAATATCTCCAACATGTATTATTTTTATTTGCTTTTGTTTAGTGTAGTTACTGTAGTATATATTATGTAGTATTATTGTTTCATGCATTATATTTTAGGGTTTAGGGTTTAGGGTTTAGGGTTTAGGGTTTATGTTTTTTTTTTCAGCTCGTTTATTAGAAGGGGCTGTAGCGCATGCAGCAGAAGCATCAGGGAGCAGCAATTATTTAGATTTATTATTAATAATTCCCCCTAAGGGAGGAGGAGAAGGAGACAATAAGAGTATAGGTCCCCCTATATTAACAGCAGGACAGCAGCAAGGATATGCAGATTTGCTGCAGTTGCTGCTGCTGCGTGCAAGAGCAGCAGCAGCAGCAGAACTCCCTTTCTCCCCTCAAGAGCTACAAACCCTAGGTGTCTCCTTCCCTCTACCTAATGAGGAAAGGGACTGTCTCCTTAATATACAGCAGCGCAGCAGCACAACAGGTCTGCAGATAAAAGGAGACAGCGAGTTGCTGCTGCCCCCGCATATGAGTAAGACAGGCCTGTATGGTTCCTTAGCAGCAGCAGACGAGGCAGCACTTGTTGCGCTGCTGCAGCAGCAGCAACCGCAGCAACAGCAGCAGCAGCAGGAGCAGCAGGAGCAGGAGCAGCAGGAGGCATCTCTTGCCTTCTTCTCTGTCTCCCTTATGATGGCATTAAAGGCAAGGAGACAGCTATGGCAGCAACTAGCAGAGATAGGCAGCAGCAAAGGAGACAGTTGCTGCTGCAGCAAGGAGACACCTGCTGTTGATGTAGTAGGTCTTGATGTATGGCGGCAGCTGTATCGTAAGCTGCAGCAGGCAGGCGTGCTGCTGCAGCAGGAGACAGCAGCAGCAGAAGAAGAAGCAGCAGCAGCTGCTGCTGCTGCTGAAGGGGAAGAAGGAAAGGAGGCCGATGAGGAACTGCAGCAGCGGCTGCAGCTGCTGCAGCGTGTAGGGGCTGTGCATGAGCAGCAGCAGCAGGAGCTGCTGCAGCTAATAAGCAGCAAGGTACAGGAGGAAGCAGATGGTATAGGGCAGGTAGCAGCAAATATAAGAATAGAGGGGACAGGAGATCAGACACCAGAAGCAGCAGCAGCAGCAGCAGCAGCAGAACTTACTTCCTTACGCAGCAGACTAGATATGCTGCAGCAAACAGCAGCAGAGATCGGGCTGCCGCAGCAAATGCTGCAGCAAGCAGCAGACAGTCTCCTTAGAGCAGCGCAGCAGAGTCATAGCGAGGAGGATGTCCCCTTCGTAGCATTAGACGGAGAGGAGACAACAGCAGCAGCAACAGGAACAGCAGCAGAAGGAGCAGCAGCAGCAGCAGAAGGAGCAGCAGCAGCAGCAGCTGCTGCTGCTGTCCA
>NW_013563690.1:3783-21283 GCF_000499605.1 Eimeria maxima | reverse complement strand
AGAGGTGTCTCCTTTTGCTGCTAATGTGTCTCCTTCTGTCTCCTCCTCATCTGTCTCCTCAGAGGAGACACCATTCTCTTCTCTCTCCATTACCTATATAAATAAATAAATAAATAAATAAAATAAATAAATAAAATAAAATAAATAAATAAATAAATAAATAAAATAAATAGAATAAATAAATAAATAAATAAATAAAAAGACTTACCTCCTTGAGAGATTCTCCGCTGCTGCGGCCCTTTTTTACTTTTATTTGCTGCTGCTGCTGCTGCTGCTGCTGCTGCGAGCAAAGACGAGTAAATGCTGCCTTAGCTTTACTCTCCACAGAATCATACAAACGAGTCTGCAGCAGCAGCAGCAGCAACAGCAGCAGCAGATGTAGGCTGTATATGTATACCTCGTAGACATTATAAATAGTATAATATATATCCTAGGGTTTACAAGGGATAATTAGTGTTTATGAGGGTTTATTAGGGTTTATGAAGGTTAATTTGGGTTTATGAGGGTATATTAGGGTTTATAAGGGTTAATTAGGGTTTAGGGTTTAGGGTTTAGGGTTTAGGGTTTAGACCTGTTTTTTAAGCATAAGAGATTGCATATGATCTAATAAATGTTCTCTTCTTAATCCATAAAGAGATAAACGATTAACTGTCTCCTGAGGGTCTCCTCCATACGCTAAAGGAGACACTGTCTGCATACACACAAACCCTAAACCCTAAACCCTAAACCCTAGACGAATGCCTGTGAACAGACACCTCTTCCAAGAATACACAACCTTAAACTCGAAACTAAACAAACCCCAAAACCTAAACCCTAAACCCTAAACCCCAAAACCTAAACCCTAAACCCTAAACCCCAAACCCTAAACCCTAAACCCTAAACCCTAAACCCTTACCATATTATATAATGCATCTAAATAACCAGACATTTTAAGAGAAAGAATACTAGACCCTGATGAAGGAATCTTAAGAAGATGTAATAATAATTCAGAGAATAATCTCTTGTTCTTTGTTTGTGTACTGCATGCACAAATATATTTATTTATTTATTTTATTTATTTATTTATTTTATTAATCTATTTATTTTTATTTTGTTTATTTATTTTATTTATATTTATTTTATTGATTATATACATATATTTATTTTATATATATTTTATATATAACATAAACCCTAAACCCTAAACCCTAAACCCTAAACCCTAAACCCTAAACCCTAAACCCTAATTTGCTGACCTGTTTCTGCCAAGCCAAGAAGGGAAATTAGGCCGAGGAATAAAACCACCCATCTTATGAACCTATACATCAATAAAAAAAGGAGACAAAAAAAGGAGACAAAAAAGGAGACAGATAAAGGAGACAGACAAAAAGGAGACAAAAAGGAGACAAAAAATAAACATAAAAAGGAGACACATAAAGGAGAAGGGAAGGAGACAAAAAGAAGACACTTATATATAAAAAGGAGACACTTTTTACTAGACAGCAGCAGCAGCAGCAGCAGCAGCAGCAGCAAAAGAAACAACAAGCAGCAGCATCAGCATCAGCAACAGCAACAGCAGGAGCAGCAGCAAGAGATCAACAAAGACATCAGCAAATAATAAATATAAATAAATAAATAAATAAAATAAATAAATAAATAAATAAATAAATAAATAAATAAATAAATAAATAATTTACCTCCTTAGGTACATGTATACAAGTAAAGAAACCTATTACCGATAATAATGACCAATCCTGACTCTATAACAACACACAACAAGGAGACACAAGAAGGAGGAGGAGGAGACACATAAGGAGGAGGAGGAGACACATAAGGAGGAGGAGGAGACACAAGGAGGAGGAGGAGACACAAGAAGGAGGAGGAGACACATAAGGAGGAGGAGACACATAAGGAGGAGACAAGAGGAGGAGGAGACAAAAGGAGACACATAAGGAGGAGACACATAAGGAGGAGACACATAAGGAGGAGACAAGAGGAGGAGGAGACAAAAGGAGACACATAAGGAGGAGACACATAAGGAGGAGACAAAAGGAGACACATAAGGAGGAGACACATAAAGGAGACAGACACACAAGGAGGAGACACATAAAGGAGACACATAAAGGAGACACATAAAGGAGACACATAAAGGGGACACAAAAAGGAGACACAAAAAGGAGACACAAAAAGGAGACACAAAAAGGAGACACAAAAAGGAGACGCATAAAGGAGACACAAGGAGACACAAGGAGAAACAAGGAGACACATAAAGGAGAGACACAAGGAGACACATAAAGGAGACACAAGGAGACACAAGGAGGAGACACAAGGAGACACAAGGAGACACACAAGGAGACACATAAAGGAGACAGGCAATAAAAGGAGACACAAGGAGGCACAAGCACGCACAAGGCTAATTAGGGTTTATAATAATATATAACTATAATTAGGGTTTATAATAATAATTATAATTAGGGTTTATAATAATACACAATTAGGGTTTATAGAATTAGGGTTTAGAAAATTAGGGTTTACAGAATTAGGGTTTACAGAATTAGGGTTTAGGGTTTACAAAATTAGGGTTAACAATAAATAATGAGGGTTTATAGGATTAGGGTTTATAGGATTAGGGTTTATAGAATTAGGGTTTATAGAATTAGGGTTTATAGAACTAGGGTTTGGAGAATTAGGGTTTGGAGAATTAGGGTTTGGAGAATTAGGGTTTACCGTTCTGAGTACAGAATTAGCAATATCTGCCTTAGTAAGAGCAGCAGCAGCCCTGCAGCAACAATTAAGGGCATCTAATTCATTAGATGAGGGTTTAGGGTTTGTAAACCCTAATCCTACACCCCCATGCTGCTGCTGCTGCTGCTGTTGCTGCAGGCCATGAGCTATGCCCGTTAAATAATTCTCCTGTAAATATCACACAAACCCTAAACCCTAAACCCTAAACCCTAAACCCTAAACCCTAACTAAACCCTAGACCCTAAACATTAAACTGCAAATCCAGCCCCCTAAACCCTAAACTCTAGACCATCAACTGTTAACCCAAAACCTTCAGCTCCAAACCCTAACCCCTAATGCCTAAACCCTAAACCCTAAAACCCTAAACCCTAAACCCTACTTGTATAAGTAGAGGAATCATATCATAGTCAACAAAGAAAAGATCCATTTGTTCATTTATTTTTAATTTATTATTGCGGCTATCTAATAATAATTTACAACAATCAAATGGACCTAGCATTACCTGAATACATAAACCCTAAACCCTAAACCCTAAACCCTAAACCCTAAAAAATAAAAAATAAAAATATAACAAAATTTACATTTATAACACAAAATATACAGATACAATACATACAATATATATAAACCCTAAACCCTAGATATACAGCGCAAACCCTACAGATTGAAACCCTAAACCTCCCTATACACCGCAGAGCTGCGTATACACCCTAAATAAATAAATAATTACTTGTGTATCCTTAGCAGAAGAAGGGGCCCCTTGTTTTATTTGTTGATGATGATGGGCCTCCATGGCTAACAATTGTAATTGACCAACACATTGACGCATATCTCCTCCTGTATACATAAACCCTAAACCCTAAACCCTAAACCCTAAACCCTAGAAACCCTAGAAGCCCTAATCCGTATAAACCCTAAGCCCTAAGCCCTAGGGATAAAAAAACGATGTGTAAAGCTCATGTTCAATCCATTAAATGCCCACAACCCCAGGTGGTCCCTACAAAAGATACTATCAAACCCTTAACCCTAAACCCTAAACCCTAAACCCTAATTACCTGAAACTTCAGCAATTTGTGCGAGGGTTTCCTCAGAAACCGTCAAGTTCTCTGCTGCAGCAATTTGCTGCATGCGCCTAATTAGGGTTTTTACTGAGGGTTTTTCAAATCGTAGATCTAGACACCGAGTAGCCAATGTACGAACCTGCACAAACCCTAAACCCTAAACCCTAAACCCTAAACCCTAATTCTTGAACCCTAAACCCTAAATTTTTGGGAAAAAAACCTAATAGGATGAAATTTGAAGTAGGATGTGGATCTAATTAGGGTTTAGGGTTTAGGGTTTAGGGTTTAGTACCTTATTATTCATACGATCATTACATATACATATAATAGGGACACGAGTAGATTCAATTAATTTAATCATTGCTTGTGATCCTCCTCTGTCTCCTCCGCTTAGTCCATCAACTTCATCAAAAAGGAGACAGGGTAATTTTGCTTCTCTTGCTGCTGCTGATCCTGGTGCTGCTGCTGCTCCTCCTGCTGCTCCTGCTGCTGAGGGTTTGCTGCTCTTATCCAGACGGAAGAAATCTACTGTTACACCACCCTGTACTATTCCCTCCAACTCTGCAATATAATCAATACATAAATAAATTAGGGTTTAGGGTTTAGGGTTTAGGGTTTAGGGTTAGAAGAAGAAGAAGAAGCAGGAGACACAACAACATTCATAAAAGATATGCGTACACCGCAAGAGACACCAAATTGTTATGCATGCATGCATGCATCTGCATGCACCTGCATGCACCTGCATGCATGCGTACCTTGTATACTAGCCTTATTACGGCAATCAGAAGCATTGAACTCAATTAGCTGCATTTGCTGCAGTGCAGCAGCAACAGCAGCAGCAGTTGTCTTCCCTATACCTGGAGGACCACTAAGGAGACAACATTTAGCATTTAAATTTATTGTTGGCTGCAGCAGCAAATAAATAAATAAATAAATAAATAAATATAAATAAATATAAATAAATATATAATTAATGAATTAATTAAAGGGAATAAATAAAAAAAAGATAAAAAGAATAAACTAAAAAATGTATAAATAGAGGAAATATACTAAAATAAGGGTTTAGGGTTTAGGGTTTAGGGTTTAGAGCGTACAGGGAACATTCCTCCAGAGAAACCACCAGGGGTAAACCGGGGTTTAGGGTTTTCTTTTAATTTCCCTGAGGGTAAACCCTTGCATAATAATTAGGGTTTAGGGTTTAGGGTTTATTTTATCTATTATATTCTTATATAAATACATATTCCTAAACAACCCTCAAACCCTAAACCCTAAACCCTCAAACCCTAAACCCTAAACCCTCAAACCCTAAACCCTAAACCCTCAAACCCTAAACCCTCAAACCCCCAAACCCTAAACTGCCTGCATGAATCCCTACAAACACCAATTACCCCCATCCCTTATGGTGTGCATAGTATAGTATATTTTTGGTAAATTAGGGTTTAGGGTTTATTAGGGTTTAGGGTTTAGGATATATTAGGGTTTAGGGTATATTAGGGTTTAGGGTTTACCTTTAATACATACATCATGCCAATCCCTTAACCAATTAATTAATAAATTAAATTGTTGTTCGTTGCCAACAAACTCTGCTGGGGTTTGGGGTCTGTACTTCTCTACCCATAAGGAGGAACTTTTTCCTGCTGCTGCTGTTGCTGCTGTTGCTGCTCCTACTGCTGCTGCTGCTGGTGCTGCTGCTGTTGCTGCTGCGGCAGCGGCAGCAGCTATAGCTCGCGGTGCTCCCCAAGCAGCACCGCGTCCTGCTGCTCCCGCTGCTGCTGCAGCAGGAGCAGCAGCAGCAGAAGGAACAGCAGCAGGAATAGCAGCAGCAGCAGCAGCAGCAGGAGAATCTCCTAATAAGGATAAGAATTCTTCCTCATTAATAATCTTAATGCTGCTGCCTTTTTGCTGCTGCTGCTGCTGCGCTTTCTTGTATTTGCTGCCGCTCTCTACAGGCCTCCCGTCCTCTAATATAGATCCAATTACTAATAAATCCGTACGACCAGATACCTATATATATATATAAACCCTAAACCCTAAACCCTAAACCCTAAACCCTAAACCCTTAATTTATGGCACCTTAAACTCCAAACCCTAAACCCTGAAACAAAGTACTCAATCTGCGAGATCTAATGCAGACCTAAACCCTAAACCCTAACTGCAGCACCAGGTCACTGTTGAGAAGGAGTAAACCCTACATTAGGGTTTAGGGTTTAGGGTTTAGGGTTTAGACTTACAGCAGAAGTAACAGAGCCACCTGCAGCAAGAATTCTTTCTATTGCTTCTTCCCTCGTCATCTGCTGCAGCACACCTGTTAGTACTACCTTCTTCCCCGCCAACTTGCTGCTGCTGCTGCTGCTGCTGCTGCTGGTTGGGGGCTTCGCCTTGGCCTTCTTGGGGGACTTCTGTGCTGCTGCTGCTGCAGCAGCAGCAGCAGCAGCAGCAGGTTTGCTGCCATCAGCAGCAGAGGAATGCTTCCTCTTTTTGCTGTTGGAGGCAGGAGAGTCCTCAACGCATACTGCACACACAAACCCTAAACCCTAAACCCTAAACCCTAAACCCTAAAGGCGGCTCTAGAAGGCGTTCCTAGAGGACCCCAAACCCTAAACCCTAAACCCTAAAACCTAAACCCTCGCAGTACCTTCGTCCTTGTCAAGACTCATGGCAGTAGACTCTGGTTCCTCCGTTGCTGCTGCTGCTGCTTCTTTTGCTGCTGCTGCTGCTGCTCCCTTCTCCCCATCTACCTTAATCCTTCCTTCTTTATCATCACCTACAGCAGCAGCAGGTGCTGCTGCTGCTGCTGCTGTTGCTGCTGCTGCTGCTGCTGCAGGTTGCTTCTTGTGCTTAAAAAATTCTTTGCTGACAGCAGCAGCAAAGAAAGAATCAACATCAACCTCAACCCTCTCTGGCTTCGCCTTTTGCTGCTGCTGCTGCTGCTGCTGCTGCCTATCTGCTGCTGCTGCTGCAGCAGCAGCAGCAGCAGGTTTAAGGAATTTATCTAATGTTACCTTAGGTACTTTATTCTTTTTGTCTCTCTTGTGTGTCTCCTCATCACTGTCTGTCTCCCCTGGCTCTAATACAACACAACGGGTACCTGTCCCTTTTTGCTTCTGCTGCTGCTGCTGCTGCTGTTGCTGTTGTTGCTGCTTTTTTAGTTCTTTGCTGCTGCTGCTGCTGTTGTTGCTGCTGCTGCTGCTGCTGTCAGCAGCAGCAACATCCTTACAATCCTCGTCGCTGTCCGACAGCACCACCCGACGCAAACGGCCCGCCCTGCAGCAGCAGCAACACAGCAGCAGCAGCAGGTGTATCTGCAGCAGCAGCAGCAACAACAACAACAACAGCAGGAGCAGCAATAGGATCTGCAGCAGCAGCAGCAGTAGCAGCAATAGCAGCAGCAGCAGCAAGCTTACCTGAGGGGTTTAGAGACCTTAGGAGGACTTAGTGTCTTTCCTTCGCTGCTGCTGTCGCTGCTGCTGCTGCTGCTGGATTGATCGTCTGCTGCTTCGCTCTCCTCCTCGCTGCTGCTGCTGCTGCTGCTACTGCTACTGCTGCTGCTGAGTGCCTTCTTGCCTCTGCCCTTCTGCGGTCCTTTAGAGCCAGCATTTGCTGCCTTCTTTCCTGTTGCTGCTGCTGCTGCTGCTGTCTTCTTTTCCTTAGGGTTTGCTGCTGCTGCCTTAGGCTTCTTAGGCGCAGGTGCAGCAGCAGGTTTGCTGCTGCTTAATGCGCTGCCGACCTTACTCTTGTTGCTGCTGCTGCTGCTGCTGTTGCTGCTGCTCTTGTTGCTGGTGGGATCCTTTCCTTGACTGCTGACGCCGCCCTCGGGGGCAAAGAAGTTGCGGATGTCGGACATATCCACTCAGCTAGGGTTTAGGGTTTAGGGTTTAGGGTTTATTCCTTAACGACAAGGGTTTAGGGTTTAGGGTTTAGGGTTTAGCTGGCCTTGGATGGTGGCCACACACACCCCCAGAGCCCAGTAGACTGCTTCTGTCTTCTGTCGCCGCTAAACCCTAAACCCTAAACCCTTAAACCCTAAACCCTAATCCCTCGAGTGTGGCATGCAGCAGCAGCAGCAGCAGCAGCAGCAGCAGCAGCAGGTGTGTACTGCTGCTGTTTTTCTTCTTTTTTTATTAATAAAAAAGAATTAATTAATTAAATTTATTTTTATTCTTTTTATGTAAAAACTCAAAATAAACAAACAATAATACATGCAAAGACACCACAGTTGCTGCTGCTGCTGCTGCTGCTGCTGTTGCTGCTGCTGTTGCGGTCGGTGGTGGGGGGTTTAGGGCTTTCTTCTTTTTTAGGGTTTAGGGTTTAGCCCTCTTCTTAGTGTTTTATATTATTTATTTTATTTATTTATTTGTCTATTAAGGGTTTACACATAATAAACCCTAAATAAGGGTTTACTTGTATTGCTGCTGCTACTGTTGCTGCTGCTGCTGCTTCTGTTGCTGCTGTAGCTTGTTGTTACTTGCTGCTCTTAATGCTGTTGTTGTTTCTTGCTGCAGCTGCTGCTCGTTGCTCCTGTTGTTATTCGCTTCTCTTTGTTGTTGTTGCTGCTGCTGCTGTCTTCTTTTTTGCCGCTCCTTGTTTTTGCTGCTGTTGCTGCTGTTATTTTCTTTGCTGCTGCTGCTGCTGCTGCAATTGCTGCAATTGCTGCTGTTTAAGCTTTGCCTTCGCTCGCTGCGCCGATGTTGCAGCAGCAGCAGCAAAACGAGCAGCAGCAGCAGCAACAGAAGCAGATGCTGCCTTCTCCGTTGCTGCCCTCTTGGGGTTTCCTATGAAACCCTAAACCCTAAACCCTAAACCCTAATCTGTATCACTCCAAGTATAACAGCAAAGTAGCTAGCCCTTCGCAGCAAAACCCTAAACCCTAAACCCTTATTTAGGGTTTTAATGACTCGATTAGCTGCAGCAATTGTTACTAAGTAGTAGAAGACAGCAGCAAGGAGACAAGGAGCAGCAGCAGCAAATAAATAAAAAAGGAGGCAGCAGCAGCAAAGAAAGGTGACACTATCTGTCTCCTCTTATATACTCACTAATAAGGACTATTTATTTGCTGCAGCTAGCTAGTTAGCTATAAATAGTAACAGCTAGCTACCTGGCTAGCTGCTGCTAGCTGCAGCTAGCTGCAGCTAGCTGTGGCTACTTGTAGCTAGCTGCAGCTAACAGCAGCCAGCAGCAGCAGCAGCCAGCTGCAGCAGGCTGCTGCGTTGCTGCTGCTAGCTGCTGCTGCTATGCTAAGCCAAAGGAAAAGGATAAACAAACGCCAAGAAAGTTGCTGTCGATGGTGCTGCTGCAGCTGTTGCTGCAGCAGCTGTTGCTGCAGCAGCTGTTGCTGCTGTCCCTGCTGCTGCTGCTGCTGCTGTTGCTGCTGCAGCGCCAACCACCGCGGGGGCATCAAATTCTGCAGCACAGATAAGGCTGCTTGTGGGGAGTGCAGCACGAGTAGCAGCAGCAGCAGCAAAAAAAGAGCAAACAAAAGCAGCAGCTGCTGCTACTGCAGCAGCAGCAGCAGCAGCAGCAGCTGCTGCTGCTGCTGTTGTTGTTGTTACTAGGCAGCAAATAGTATTAAGAACTAGAGACAATCATCATCTTCATTAGGTATAGGCTGAGAGTTAACAATTCCTTCAGGGCTACTTTCGCTGCTGCTGCTGCTGCTGCTGCTGCTGCTGTTGCTGCTGTTGCTGCTGCTGCGGCTGTCAAGGGTGTTGTTTCTACAACTGCTGCTTGCTGCTCCTGCTACTGCGGCTGCTGCTGCAGGAGCAGCACCAAAGTCACGGGGTGTACGTACACGTGGACTCTTCATTGCTGATGTCCTCTGTGAACGCGACTTGCTGCGCATGCGGAAGCAAGCCACGAAGGGGTTGCTGCTGCTGCTGCTGCTGCTGTTGCTGCTGCTGCAGCCGTTGCCTGTGCTGACTACACAGCGAGGGGACTGCAGAGGCGAAGCAGCAGGAGTCTGGAAGGGAGTGTTCGAGTTGCTGGCAGCAGCAAAATCCACCGGTTGCTGCTGCTGCTGTTGTTGCTGCTGCTGCTGCTGCAGCTGCTGCAACTGTTGTTGGCCAATCTGCAGCTGCTGTTGCTGCCTTTGTAGTTGCTGCTCCTGCTGCTGCTGCTCAAGACTTCCATCCTGCATGCACATTATACCTTGCTCCTGTTGACGCTGCTGGTCTTGTTGCAGCTGCTGCTGCTGCTGCTGCTGTTGTTGTTGCAGCTGTTGTTGCAGCTGCAACTGCAACTGCTGCCGCTGCTCATGCTGCCGTTGCTGCTGCTGCTGCCGCTCATGCAGCCCCTCTGCCTGTTGCTGCTGCTGCTCTGTTGCTGGCATGCGCCCCAATTCGCTAAGCCGCAGTCTTGGGACAGCAACCGGGGGGTGTGCCTCGAACTGTTGCTGTTGCTGCTGCTGCTGTTGCTGCTGCTGCTCCTGCTGCTGCTGTTCTTGCTCCTGTTGCATTCGTTGCTGCTGAAGTTGATGCTGTTGCTGCTGCAGATGTTGTTCAAGTAACGGATTAGATATCTGCTGCAGTCCACTGTCTGCAGCAGCAGCAGCAGCAGCAGCACGCGATGCAGCTGCTGCTACTTCAGGAGCAGCCAGCAGCCGTTGGAAGCTGCTGCAGAGGCCTGCTGCTGCTGCTGAAGGTGCAGCAGCAGGTGCTGCTGCTGTTGCTGCAGCGGTGGGCTCTGCACTGTGTTGGGGTTCTGTTGGTTGCTGAGCTACTGCAGCACCCGCAGGAGGACCTGGAGAAGCAGGGGCATCTGCAGCAGCTGCTGCTGCTGCTGCGGCTGCTGATGCATGCAGAGCAGCAACAGCAGCAGGAGCATCAGAGGCCCCCGCAGTAGCAAACAGCTGCTGCTGCAGTCTTATCTCTGGTAGCTGCAACTCCCCTACAAGATCTACTGCTGCTGGCAGCACAAAATAGCGGAGTTTGCTGCTTCCTGGTGCAGCAGCAGCTGCTGCTGCTGCCGCTGCTGCAGCTGCGGCTGCTGCTGCTCTTGCTGCTGCTGGGCTTTCTGCAGATCCCTCCGCCCCAGTGCTATCTGCCGGTGCCTCTTGAGCTACTGGAGACGCACTCCTGCTGCTGCTGCTGTTTTGCTGCTGCTGCTGCTGCTGCTCCTGTTGGGTAGAAGCGAAGTAGGACTGCAGCAACTGCTGCTGTTGCTGCTGCGCTTTTGCTGCTATGGTCTGCATGTGCTGCAGCAGATTCTCTGCTGAAGTAATAGAAGGCAGCAGCGCAGCAAAGACAGCAGCAGTTTGCCGCGGTGGTGATTGGTTATCTGCTGCTGCTGCTGCTACCTCAACTCTTAGCTGCTGCTCCTCCCCCCAGCTGCTGCTGCTGCTGTTGCTGCTGCTGCTGGTGGTGGTGGTGGTAGTACAAAGCGCCTTTCTTTGCTTAGGCTGCTGCTGCTGCCTCTCCTTCTCCGCCGCTTCTTCCTCACGAATTAGTGCTGCTGCTGCTTCCTGTTGCTGCTGCAATTGCTGCACTGCAGCAGCAGCAACATCCAACAAGCCTTCTATCTCTCTTGCTTCTTGCTGCAGCACTTGCTGCTGCTCAAAGAAACCGCTCATTACCTCGCCAAGGAACTGCTGCTGCAGCACAAATAAACCCCCCAACACCTAGTACACATGTTGCTGCTGCTCGTGCTGCTCTTGTTGCAGCAGCAGCAGCAGCAGCAGGAGCTTCTGCTGCTGCTGTTGCAGTTGTTCATCTACAGCAGGAAAGGTGACGGCAAGTTGATCAACATTGTAGACAGTATTTACGTGCTATTAGCACTACCAGCAGCAACAGCAGCAGCATCAACAGCAGCAGCATCAACAGCAGCAGCAGCAGCAGCAACAGCAGCAGCAGCAGCAGCAGCAGCAGCAGTACAGTTTTTCTTTGTATGAGTGCTTGTGCGGAGTTTCGAATATCTTCGAGAAGACGAGAGGCTGTCACAAATACTGTACGACTCCGAGACTCCAGCAGCTGCAGCAGCAGCAGCAGCAGTAACAGTAACAGCAGCAGCAACAGTAGCACAAGCAGCACAAGCAAAGAAGCATGAGGAATAGTTGTTATAGAAGCAGCAGCAACAGCAGCAGCAACAGCAGCAGCAACAGCAGCAAGAGCAGCAGAGGAGATGTGTATGCACCTCAAGTTGTCTTGTTCTGCTGCTGCGATGATCTTCGAGTTGCTGCTGCGCCTCCTTAAGAGCTGCTGCTGCTGCTGCTGCTCTTCGCTGCAGCAGCGCAGCAGCCTCAGCGGAGTGTCTGTACACCGCGATCCTTGAATGAGAAAAGTGCGGCTCTCTCTCGCTAGCTAAGCAGCAGCCGCACACCAATGTGCTGCAAGGAACTGCAGCAGCAGCAACAGCAGCAGCAGCAACGGCAGCAGCAGCAGAATGAGGAAGGGAAGCAGCACCAGCAACAGGTTGCAGGCAACAGCAGCAGAGACAAAGGGAGCAACTGCAGGGGCAGCAACACCAAACAAAGCACCAGCAGCAGCAGCACCAACAGCAGCAACAGCAGCAGCAGCAACAGCAGCAGCAACGAACCGCATAGAGCGACGACTGGTTGCCATGGGTGGGCTTCGCACATCCTGCAGCAGCAGCAACAGCAGCAATAGCAGCAACAGCAGCAGAAGCAGCATAAGAAGCAGCAGCAGGAGCAGCAGCAAAAAGACGCTACGTCAATTGGAGCAGCACTACAACTGTGTTTATGCTTTGCTGCTGCTGCTGCTTCTGCTTCTGCTGCTGCTGCTGCTGCTGCTGCTGCTAGGCGACCCACACTTGATCACCATTTGCCCTCTCGTCTGTCCCTGGTGGCCTTCTCTTTAGTTCGCGCCTCCTCTGCTGCTCCTGCTGCTCCTGCTGCTGCTGCTGCTGCTCCCGCTGCTCCTGCTGCTGCTGCTCCAGACGGCGCTTGTTTTGCTGCTCCTCCTGAAAGGCCACAGCAGCAGAAGCAACAGCAGCAGCAGCAACAGCAGCAGCAGCAACAGCAGCAGACAGCATAATAGCAATGCAGCGAGGACATCCTTACACAAAGCTCTGTGCATGCACCAACAGCAACACCTGCTGCTGCTGCTGTTGCTGCTGTTGCTGCTGCTGCTGCTGCTGGTGGCTCACCTCCTCAGCAGACTGCAGCAGCGCAAGATTCTCTGCTGCAACACGGCTCCAGCAGCGGCAGCAAGGGCAGCGAACAGCAGCAGCAAGAAGCGAAGAAGAAAGGAGATTCCTTAATCTTTGCTGCTCTGCTGCTGCTACATTAACTGCTGCTGCTGCTGCTGCTGCTGCTGTTGTGGCGGTAAGAGCTGCTGATGCAGAACCCCAAGATAATAGGCCTGAGCTATGTGCTGCTGCTGCTGCTGCTGCTGCTGCTGCAGCGGGAAAGATGCTGCTACCGCCCTGATGCTGCTGCAGCAACTGCTGCTGCTGCTGCTGCTGTTGCTGCTGCTGCTGCAGCTCATTAAGTCGCTTCCTGCCTACAGCAACCTCCATCAGCAGCGGCAGCAAAGGAGGAGTTGCTGCTGCTTCTGCATCTACTAACCTGCAGATACAACTGCAGCACAAAGAATGACCTAAAAAAAAACACACACACACACAAACCCTAAACCCTAAACCCTAAACCCTAAACCCTAAACCCTAAATTCATGGGTGCATGAGGCATAACAATATCTAGACGTGAAGATCTAAACCCTAAACCCTAAACCCTAAACCCTCACCACACGACAACACTTTGGGTCGGAGTTCATCATCAAGGGAGAAACACTCGAAGCAAACAGGACATTCGTGCTTCTTGTTGCTGCTGCTGTTGCTGCTGCTGCTGCCTCTACGTGCGGATGGGTCTGCCATCCCTGCTGCAGCAGCAGCAGCAGCAAGCTGTCTACCTGCCATTGTTCGCCAAAGTTGCTACTGCTGCTGCTGCTGCTGCTGCATGCATGCGTAGCTGTTGCTGCTACTACAGCAGCAAACAGCTCCTGCTGCAGCAGCAACAGCAGCAGCAATGTTACTGTCGCAACTGCCGCTGCTGAAGCGGACGCACGCAACAGCAGCAGCAGCAGCAACAGCAGCAGCAGCAGCAACAGCAGCAACAGCAGCAACGGCTGCTGCTGCACTGCTGCGACTCCTCGGCTTCTTTAAACCTGAGGCCGAAGAAGTTAAGTTTTGTTTTAATTAAATAGGGTACAGTTGAGGGGCCCCCCAGGGGCCCCCTAGCTGTACCCTATTCGATCTGTTGCTGGTGGCGGGGGCCCCCAATGGTGTTTATGAGGGTTTAGGGGCCCCCTGAAGCTGCTTATACGTAAACCCTAAACCCTAAACCCTAATTTATCAATTGTTATTGATAAGAAAACCCTTAAAACCCTAGAGGAAGAGAAGGGGGGAAATGGTCAGCTCGCCACAAGACAATAACGAGCTAGCCTAAACCCTAAACCCTAAACCCTAAACCCTAAACCCTAGTAAACCCTAGTAAACCCTAAACCCTATTAAACATTAAACAATTAACTCTAAGAATTAAATAAACCAATTATAAATATAAAATTAGGGTTTAGGGTTTAGGCAACAATGCTTCTTCCTATAAACACGAATAAGGGTCTCGCGAGCTGCTGTCGGCGCCTTCAGCCAAGCCAAGCCCTAAACACTAAACCCTAGACCCTAGCCCTAAACCCTAAACCCTAAACCCTAAAGCCTATAGGGGAATACTAAACCCTAATATATAGCAGCAATACAGGGATCTTTGGATAAGATCATTGAGGGTTTAGGGTTGTTTAGGGTTTGGGCTAAATAAGCTAACCAGGGTCCCCTCCTTCTAAACCCTAAACACTAAACCCTCCAACCTAAACCCTAAACCCTTGAACCTAAACCCTAAACCCTCAATATCCGTTTCTCGTGTTATTATGGCGTCATGTTTCGGGTTCAACTGGATTAGATCCCCATACTTTTTACTCCTTCTTTTTCCTCTCCTTAGTCTCTAGGGTTTAGGGTTTAGGGTTTAGGGTTTAGGGTTTAGGGTTTGTTATATGTTGCAAGATAACGCCAATTAGCATTTAGGTAAAATAAGGAAAATGTTAATATTATTATTATTAATAATAATAAATAAATAATAATAAATAATAAATAATAATAAAGAAATAATAAAGAAATAATAAGTAGTTAATTAATTAATTAATTAATTAATTAATTAATTAATTAATTAATTAATTAATTGAAGGTAATAAAGAATGTCTATATAATGCTATATATAGATATAAAATAATTAATAAATAATAAATAAACTAATTAATTAATAAATAATTTAATTATTTATTTAGTTAGTTAATTAATCAACTAATTAATTAATTAACTAACTATTCAATTAATTATTAATTAATTAATTAATTAATTAATTAATTATAATTAATTACAAAGAAAGCCTAAAAACGACGGTAAAAAAAAACATTTCTTAAAATCTGGTCGTAGTTGCTGCTGCTGCAGCTCCTCCTGCTGCTGCTGCTGCTGCTGCTCATGCAGCAGCAGCAGCAGCAGCAACAAACCCTCTTCTAACAAACATTCAGGTGTATGTACACCTCAAATTAAATAACAAGCTGGGCAGGCAGCTGCTGCTCTTTGTCTTCTCCTCCCCTCTTCCCTTCCCTGCCCTCCTGCTGCCCTTCAGCTTGCTGCTGCTGCTGCTGCTGCTGCTGCTGCTGTTGCAGCTGCAGCAGCTGCTGCTGAGCCAGTGGAGGCATCCTGCAACAGCAGAGCAGCTGCAGCAGCAACGACATCCTACTGCTGCTGCTACAGCGGCAGCAGCACCAGCGGCATCCTGCTGCTGCTGCTGTTGCTGCTGCTGCTGCTGCTGCTGCAGTGAAGGGCTCCTAAGGAATTGAGCAGCAGAAGCAAGCGGCCCCCCGCTGCTCCAAAAAAAGCCTAAACCCTTGCTGCAGCAAAACCCTTAACCCTAGCTGCAGCAAGCCCTAAACCCTAGCTGCAGCAAACCCTAAACCAGCGGGATCTTCTTAGATAATGGTGGTTTGCTGCAGCGGGAAATAATTGATCTAAACCCTAAACCCTAAACCCTAAACCCTAAACCCTCCATTTTATGGCGGAGGAGAGGGATAATCTAAATCGGCATCAAATGTCCCCTTCCTGTCTCCTAAAGCTGATCCTCAGCATGCTGCTGCTGCTGCTGCTGCTGCTGCTGCTGCTGTTGCATGCTGTTGCTGCTGCTGCTGAACGCTGCGGCAGCAGCAGGATTCCCCATCCTGCTGCTGTTGCTGCAACAGCAGCAGACGCGGAGGTGTATGTCCACCAATACTAAGAACGGTCCTTTTGCTGCTGTAGTTGCTGCTCTTGCTGCAGCAGAAGCAGCATCAGCAGCTCCTGCTGCTGCTGCTGCTGCTGCTGCAGGAGACAGCAGCAGCTAAGGGAGAAAGAGACCCATGAACAGCAAGTGTCTCCTTCTGTCTCCTTATAGATAGGGGATCTAAATAAAGAAGCAAATAATAATAATTAAATAAATTAAATAATAAATAAATAAATAAATAAATAAATAAATTAATTAATTAATTAATAATTAAATAATTAAATAAAATAATAAATAAAATAAAAATCTAGCCAGCTAGTAATACAAACAAAGACACAAAAAGGAGGAGCAGCAGCAGCAGCAGCATTTAAATAAGACAACCATTTGCTGCTGCTGTTGCTGCTGTTGCTGTTGCAGCTCGTTCGTTGTCTGCTGCTGTCTTGGTGGAGTTCTTGTTGTTGCTGCTGCAGCAGCAGTTGCTGCTGTTGCTGTTGCTGCTGCTGCTGCAGATATATTTGTATATCCTGGCCTCATATAGGTATATCCTCTTCGTGCTGCTGCTGCTGCTGCTGCCTATAAGCAGCAGCAGCAGCAGATGATGATGATGATGATGTCTTTGCTGCTGCAGCAGGTTTAGTAGCACAAACTCTATAGCAGCAGATGCTGCTTTTGCTGCTGTTGCTGCTGGTACATTTTCCCTTTTTGCCTGTACTATTGCTGCTGCTGCTGCTGCTGCTGCTGCTGCAATCAAGCTTATCGACAACAGCAGGAGGAGCAGCAGGAGGAGGAGGAGCAGCAGGAGCAGGAGAAGGATTAGGAGGATAAGCAGCAAGAGCAGCATCAGCAGCAACAGCAGCAAGAAGGAAAGCAAGAATAGATAAGATAAGAAGAGAAGAAAGAATAAGAATAAAGAAAGATTTATGGTGTATAGACACCCTAAATAAAGGAGACACAATAAGAGAGGAGACACCACCTATAGACATACATATACCTATTAATTTACCATGATGGTGTCTTGCTGCTGTTAATTTATTTATATATAAATAAATTTGTGTAGACATAAGAGGAGAATAAAAAGAATAAATAATAACAATTATATTTGCTGCTGCTGCTGTAGGTAGCAGCAACTGCAGCAAGGAGACACTTATTAATATTGTACCTAATAAATTAACAAAAAGGAGACACTTTTTTATCCCTAATTTATCCGTAAATATACCCAATAAAGGAGGATATATAAATACAATACATAAAAGGAACTGCAGCAAATCAATTGCTTGCTGCTGCTGCTGCAGCAGCTGCAGCGAGCATTCAGCTATATATACACCCCGTACTAATTGTATACAAAAATAAGGAACAATAGGCAAAAAGGAGACACTAAATACATAATTATAAATAAATTTATATATTTCTTCTTTTATCTCTATTATTCTATCTATTTTTTTTTTTTTTTTTTTTTTTTTTT
>NW_013563690.1:0-3683 GCF_000499605.1 Eimeria maxima | reverse complement strand
TTTTTTTTTTTTTTTTTTTTTTTTTCTTCCTCCTCCTCTTGATGCTCCTCCTCCTGCTGCTGCTGTTGCTGCTGTTGCTGCTGTTGCTGCTGTTGCTGCTGTTGCTGCTGTGTTTCATGCTCTTGTTGCTGCTGTTGCTGCTGCTCCTGTTGCTGCTGTTGTTGTTGCTGTTGGTTGGTGTCTTCCTTATTATTATCATCATCTTCCTGTCTTTGGTTATGCTCCTGCTGCTGCTGCTGCTGTTGCTGCTGTTGCTGCTGCTGTTGCTGTTGCTGCTGCTGCTGCTGATAGAGAAGGTCTGCTGCAGTTGTACAGCAATCTAGATCTGTACCCCACAACTCATGATCAACAATATCCTCTTCCTGCTGCTGCTGTTGCTGCTGCTGCTGTTGCTGCTGCTGCTGCTGCTGCTGTTCTTCCTGGTGCGGTGTTAACTGCAACACAACATGCGAACTGTTGTCTTGCTGTGTACTCATACGTGATGTTGTAAGTCTGTCTCCTGCTGCTGCTGCTGCTGCTGCTGTTGCTGCTGTTGCTGCTGTTGCTGTTGTTGTTGCTGGTGCATCTATTGGTGTTGCATCTCTTGCTGCAGCAGCAGCAGGAACAGGAAGTTCCCTATCCTCAATCTGCAGCATGTGTTTGTGCTGATCTTTTTCCTTCTGCTGCTGCTGCTCTCTCTGCTGCTGCTGCTGCTGCTGCTGCTGCTGCTGCTGCTGTTGCTGCTGCTGTATGAGTACCGTGAATGGCTGCGTAGGTACAAAGATAAGAGAAATAATAACAGCAGCAAGAAGACAAGAACCAATAATAGATAAGGAAGCAACTTGCTGCTGCAGCGCGAGCTTCCTAGGGTTAGCTAGCTGCTGCAGCAAGAAAGGAAGAGAATAAGATAAACATCTGCTGCTAATAAGTGCAGCAGCAGCAGCAGATTGCTGCTTATATAGAAATAAGGGAAGGAGACAAAGGAGACCATAAAAAGATGCATCTATACCTATTGAATAAATAATAAATGCTAATATATAAAAAGGAGACAAAAAAGGAGACAAAAAAGGAGACAAAAAAGATATAAGACACCAACCTATTAACATTATTATGCTACCTATGCTGCTTGCTGCTCTTGGTCCCCCTATATCCAGCAGCAAACCACCAAGAAAGGAGACACCAAAGTCTGCTGCAGCAGCAACAGAGAATAAATGTGCTATAGCTACCTCTTGTTCCTTACATAAGGGACGACCTAATTCTCTGTTGCTGTGTCTCCTCCTGCTGCTGCTGCTGCTGCTGCTGCTGTTGCTGCTGTTGCTGTTGTTGTTGTTTGTTGCGGGGGGTGGGGTTGTCGGGTTGTTGCTGCTGCTGCTGCTGTTGCTGTTGCTGTTGCTGTCTACTGATGATGATGATGGGGGGGATGGGGTGTCTCCTGCTGCTGCTGTTGCTGCTGGGGTATTGTCTCCTGTTACTGCTGCTGTTGCTGCTGTTGCTGCTGCTGCTGTTGCTATAGAGGAGAAAGGAGACACATAAAGGGAATCATTATTAAACATTATATCTTTATCAATATTTTGCTGCTGTTGCTGCTGCATTTGCTGCAGTACCTCTTGTTGTTGCTGCTGCTGCTGCTGCTGCTGTACATCAGCAACAGCAGCAACAGCAGCAGCAGCAGCAGCAGCATCCTCATCACATAAATACTCATATACACCCCAATAAAAAAAACATTGCCTAAGGGGGGCCCAATTAAGGTAATGGGGCCCCGCAAAGAATGCATGCAAACAAAAGACACATAATAATTGCCATTTTGTTACATAACAGCATAATACTTTTATTCGTGGCTCTCCTCCTGCTGCTGCTCCTCCTCCTCCTGCTGCTCCTCCTGCTGCTCCTCCTTGTCCTGCTGATGATGATAGGCATGATTCCCTCTCTTTCTCTGATCCTAATGATGCCTCTGCACCTATTGCTGCTCCTGTTGCTCCTCCTGTTGCTGCTGCTGCTGCTGCTGCTGCTACTGCTGCTGTTGCTGCTGTTGATGTTATTTCCTCATTATATGTTGGAGATCTATAAGATAAACCATCTGCTGTTGCTGCTGTTGCTGCTGATGATAATGCTGCAGCAGCAGCAGCAGCAGCAGCAGTAATATCATCAGACACTTGCTGCTGCAGACATCTATCCACAGAATCCCCGCCTATGACCCCGTTGTTGCTGCTGCTGCTGCTGCTGTTGTTGTTGTTGCTGCTGCTGCTGTTGTTGTTGATGCTGCTGCTGCTCCTGCTAGTGCTGCTGTGTATGCAGACCTCTACTGCAGCAGATTGCCCTTTTGCTGCATTCATCTGCTGCAGCAGACCACTGGTCTCTCTACTTGTTTCCCCAGCAGCAGCTGCTGCTGCTGCAGCTGCTGATACTGATGCAGGAGCATCATCTCCAGTACCCGCTTTGCTGCTGCTGCTGCTGCTGCTGCTGCTGCTAGGTGACGCCCCTTGAAGGACGAGAAGAGAAGAGTTTTTTATGAATTGTTTGTCTAAGGAATTAATAGACGCCATTAAGTCATAAGAGGGGCCCCACGAGCACAGACACACGACTATTTGCTGCTGCTGCTGCTGCTGCTGCTGCTGCTGCTGTTGCTTGTTGTTGTTGCTGCTGTTGCTGCTTATACTGTTGCTGCAGCAAGACAACTATAGCATTGAATAAGGAAGTCAACAGCAAATGCTGCTGACGCAGCAACTTTACTAAAAATACAATCTATTACCCTCTTGTTGCACCAGCAGCTGCTGCTGCTGCTCCTGCTCCTGCTGCTGCTGCTGGCTGGCTGCTGCTGCTGCTGCTGCTGCTGCTTATGCGCCGCCTGCTGCTGCTGCTGCGACCCGCTGACCGTTCGTCTGTTGTCTATGAACGCCCTCGCTGTCCCGCGAGCAGCAAGCAGGCAGCAACAGCAATTTGCTGTTGCTCCTGCTGCTGCTGCTGCTGCTGCAACAAATTAAATTATTAAAATGTTAATTAATTTAATTTATATTTTTATATTTACTTTTTATTTAATTAAAGAAGAAAAAGACCAACAAACAGCCCCATACACTGGCGGATCGGAGCAGCAGCAGACAGCGAACGGACCTGCTGCGCCAGTAGTATAGAAGCGCTGCTGCTGTTGCTGCTGTTGCTGCTGCTGCTGCTGCCGATCCAAATGGAAGTATTTGTTGATTTATTTTATTTAAATTTATTTATTTTTATTTTAATTGTATTTAAATGAATTAAATGCCTTTTTTTGCCGTATTACACGCCGCCATTGGCAAAGAAGAGCGCATAGGAGGGAGAGGGCTGCAGGGAGCGGTATATTATTATTAGGTAACCCTCCCTATATATAAAAAAGGCAGCAACTTCTGTCTATCCTTTTTATTATTTAATTGTAAATAAAAATAAAATTAAATATTTTTATTTAATTTATATTATAATGAAGAAAAAAAGAATTCTTCCTGCTGCAGCAGCAGCTAAATAGAGGGGGGAATTCGCACTCCCCCTATGCACCGGGCAAGAGTTTCCTTCTTTGCTGCTTAGTAGTGTATAATTCAATGTTACTAATAAACAATTATAATTAAATACTTTTTTCCCCTTAATTCTCTTATTTATTACACAGATTTATAGTTATTAGCACTAAATTATCCATATAACATAAGGAGAAAAGAGCTTGTTGCTCCGTTACTATATATATA
>NW_013563689.1:40074-42080 GCF_000499605.1 Eimeria maxima | reverse complement strand
AAAAAAAAAAAAAAAAAAAAAAAAAAAAAAAAATATATTTATTTGCTGCTGCTGCTGCTGCTGCTGCTGCTGCTGCTGTTGCTGCTGCTGCTGCTACTGCTGTTGCTACTGCTGCTTGGGGGAAGGGGAGGTAGTAATGGGGTTTGTTGTGGTGGTTTTTGTACATCTAACGAAGGGATGTAGGAAACAGCAGCAGCAGCAACAGCAGCAGCAACAGCAACAGCAGCAGCAGCAACAGCAACAGCAGCAGCAACAGCAGCAGCAACAGCAGCAGCAGGAAGCTTACAGCAAGAAGAATAGTAGATCTAAGTTCCCATGCCTCTGGTGCCTCCAATACATATAAATAAGAAAGAGGAGAAGAACATGTTAATGCATTTGCATCTATCCTGCAGCAGCAACAGCAGCAGCAGCAGCAGCAGCAGCAGCAGCAGCAGCAACAAGCAGCAACAAGCAGCAGGAGATAATCAACAGTAGCAAGCTGCTATATAACAAAAGAAAGAATAATTATAATTATTATTATCCTTTATTTATATAAATAAATAAATAAATAAATAAATAAATATATCCATCATAAGAATATCCATCCTCCTTTTTAGGGTTTAGGGTTTAGGGTTTAGGGTTTAGGGTTTAGGGTTTAGGGTTTACTCAAGGAGGCATTGGAAGGTACGAGGACAAAACATACAAACAACTTTATTAGCACAAACAGCAATTATTAAATCTGCAGCAAATAATAATAATAATAACAGCAGCAGCAGCAGCAGCAGCAGCAGCAAATAGCAGCAGCAGCAGCAGCAGCAGCAGCAGGAGACAGACATATAAAAAAGTGTCTCTTTTTTCTCCTTTTTGTTCATTTTTTCTGCTTTTTTCTCTGTGTCCCTCCTAATTAATTAAATATAATTAATTAATTAATTAATTAATTAATTTAATTAATTAATTAATTAATTTATTTATTTATTTATTTACCTCTATACTTCGAATAAAGGAGAGTATGTATATGGGGATAATTAAGTTTGCATGCATTTAGCAGCAAATAAGAAGAAAGAGACACACAAGTTAATAAACCATCACCATACCCTATCCATAATTGATCTAATATAGATATAGGAAGCAGACACCCTACATATGGTGCTGCTGTTGCTGCTGTTGATGGTGCTGCTGCTGCTGCTGTTGCTGTTGGTGCTGCTGCTGCTGCTGCTGCTGCTGCTGCTGTTTTTTTTGATGGGTTTGAGCATGGGGCTCTACCTAGAGCTATGCAACAACGTTTGCTGCTGCAGGGAGGGAAGCCTTTTGCTGCTGCTGCTGCTGCTGCTGCTGGTGTTGCTGCTTCTTCTGCTGCAGCAGCAGCAGGAGCAGCAGCAGCAGCAGCAGCAGGTGGGGATCGTGTGGGATCGTCTTCTGGGGACAGTGGGATCGATTCAAACCCCACAACACGATCCAAGGATAATCCTTCCTCATATGCTGCTGCTAAACTGTCTCCTAAATCATCTCCTGCTGCTGCTGCTGCTGCTGCTTCTGCTGCTGTTGCTGCTGCTGTTCCTGCTGCTGTTGCGGTGTCTCCACTGTCTGGGGATCGGGAGATATATGAATCGTCTTCCTCTTCCTCTTCCTCCTGCTGCCGCTGCTCTTGCTGCTCCTGCTCCTGCTGCTGCTGCAGTTCCTCTTGCTGCTGCAGATGCTGCAGCAACTCTTGTGTTACTGGTTGTACATAAGGAAGAGATTCTTCTCTTTGCTGCAGCAGCAAAGAATTGTTGCTGCATGCAGAGACACCCCGTGCTGCTGCATCATCTTCTGTGTCTCCTCTATGTGATTCATCTTCCCATGATAATGCTGCTTCTGCTGCTGCTGCTGCTGCTGCTGCAGCTGCAGCAGCAGCAGCAGCATCCGAATCCTCTAAATGCTCATGCTGCTGATCGTGCTGCTGCTCGTGCTGCTGCTCGTGCTGCTCCTGCTGCTGCTCATGAGTGTCTCCTTGTAGATAAGGTAAGGAGCCGCTGCTGCTAAAGGAG
>NW_013563689.1:31127-32474 GCF_000499605.1 Eimeria maxima | reverse complement strand
AATTCTATGCAAGAGTATCCTCTTCTATTGCTGTAAGTCTACCCTTTTTTTTTTTTTTCTCCTTTTTTTTTTTTTTTTTTTTTTTTTTTTTTTTTTTTTTTTTTTTTTTTTTTTTTTCTTCTTCTTTTGTGTCTCCTCAGGGTGTCTCCTTTGCTGTTGCTGCTTCCTCTATTTTGCTTTATGCATGGCGACGTGATATACCCGAGTTAGTACCCTTTATTCAATTAGGGTTTAGGGTTTAGGGTTTACACGAGGGTTTAGGGTTTACACGAGGGTTTAGGGTTTACACGAGGGTTTATTAGGGTTTACACGGCAGTTTATGGTTTGCTAGGGTTTGGCTAGGGTTTGTGGGATTCTTAGGGTTTGTAACATTTTATTAGGGTTTCCTAGGGTTTAGGGTTTAGGGTTTAGGGTTTAGGGTTTGCGTACAGGTCAAGAGATTCTTTATTATATGCCTGGGCATCTGCAGGATTAGATTTATATTTTTTATGGCATTATGCTGTCCCTCTTGCTATGGGCAGTTTTGTATTGCAGCGCCAGTAAGGGTTTAGGGTTTAGGGTTTAGGGTTTAGGGTTTAGGGTTTAGGGTTTAGGTTGATGAGAAATCTTATGAATCCTTTTTCTCTCGTTATTCTGTCCCTGTTTCCGTGATAATTCCTCCCTTGTTCTTCCATCTACTATGTATTGTTTATGGTTTAGGGTTTAGGGTTTAGGGTTTAGGGTTTAGGGTTTGTGTATATTATATTAGGGATGGTTTACCTCTTGCTGCCTCTCTTATAGCAATTTCTGCTGCTGGGGACAGCGGCGCTCTTTTCTGTGGTTCTGCCTTTGGCAATATTAAGATTATACAAAGATTATCTCCTAATAAAACTGTTGCAGGCAAGAAGGGTTTAGGGTTTAGGGTTTAGGGTTTAGGGTTTAGGGTTTTTTGGGGGGATGGGGGAAGGTTGTTATATATATCTGATTTTTCTTGTGTGTATATTTCCTGTTGTTGTAGTGTTTAGATATAGTATACCTTTTCTTCGTCCAATTAGGGTTTAGGGTTTAGGGTTTAGGGTTTAGGGTTTATGTGTCTCAGGAGTATTAGGGTCGTTAGCATGGAGTTGGGCTGCTGCTCTTCTTGTGTGGCATTTATCCGTAAATGTTCCTTCATTAGGGTTTTGGTTATTCTCTTTATTTGATTATTTATTCTTTGCCACCGTAGTAAGATATTATTAGGGTTTAGGGTTTAGGGTTTAGGGTTTAGGGTTTAGGGTTTAGGGTTTAGGGTTTAGGGTTTGATGTACATTTTTTCCATCCACGAAATTACGATATTATACTCTTTCCTTCTCGTTCTCCTTCTTCATC
>NW_013563689.1:23627-26127 GCF_000499605.1 Eimeria maxima | reverse complement strand
AGCAGCAGCAGCAGCAGCAGCAGCAGCAGCAGCGTGCATACATAATACAGCAGCAACGACAGCTACGTCAGCAGTTGCGTCAGTTAGAGTTACAGGAGCAGCAGTTGCTGCTGCAGCAGCAGCTAGAGGAGCAGCAGCAGCAGCAGCAGCAAGAAGAAGAGGACGGAGACGAACAGGCAGGATTCTTAATGGGCTCATTAGTTGCTCCTTTCTTTAGAGGATCCAGCAGCACGGGTGGAGCACAGAGCAGCAGCATCAGCAGCAGCAGCTGCAGCGGTAGCAGCAGCAGCAGCAGCAGCAGCAGCAGCACATTGAGACAACGTGCTGCTGAGTCATTCCTTAACAGCAGACCTCTACGCAACACAGAAAACACAACAACAACCCAACAGCAGCAGCAGAGACGTCGCCAACAGCAGCAGCAGCAGCAGCAGCAACAACAACAACAGCAACAACAACAACAGCAGCATAGCAGCAGCAGCAGCAGCAGCAGCAGCAATAGGAAGAGTATAGAGGGTTTTCCTTTATTAAGACGTCGTAATAATAAAGATAGACGTTCTTATCATCGCAGCAACAGCAGCAGCAGCAACAGCAGCAACAGCAGCAATTATAATAATAATAATAATAATAACAGCAGCAGCAGCAGCAGCAACAACAGCAGCAGTAGTTGTAGTTGTAGTAGTTGCAGCAGCAGCAGCAGCAGCAGCAGCAGTGATTGGTGTTGCAGTGATTACAACAACGACTACAGTGATACAGACTATTACAGCAGCAACAGCAGCAGCAGCAGCAGCAGCAGCAGCAGCAGCAAGAGGAGGAGTAAATATTTTCCTTTCCCTCTTCCTCTAATAGAGGATCCAAATAACAACAACAACAACCCCAACAACCCCACCAAAATAAACACAATAAAGAGCAGCAGCAGCAGCAGCAGGAGCAGCAGGAGGAGGAGGAGGAGCAGCAAATATAATAATAGATGTAAGAATATTTCAGGTGTATGGACATCTCCATATATAATAGGTGACTATACACCTGGTGCTCGTGCTGCACATAGCTGTGAATTAATTTGTGGATATTTAATTCTTTTTGGAGGATGGGATGGATATAAACCTCTTAATGATTTATATTTACTAGAAATTATTGATAATCCTTCTGCTGCTGCTGCTGCTGCTGCTGCTGCTGCTAATAATAATAATAGTTGTAGTAGTAGTAATACTAGTGCAGCAGCAGCAGCAGCAACAACAGACGAAGATAATGATGGGTTTATTAATAGGGGAAGAAGAAGGAATATATATACAGAAGAAACAACAACAATAAAAAAAGATATATATAATAATAATAATAATAATAATAATAATAATAATAATGCTGCTGCTAATGCTGCTGCTGCTGCTGCTGCTGCTGCTGCTGCTAATGGTGTTGGAGTGTATAGATGGCATCGTATACCAAGAAGCAGCAGCACACCTGCAGCAAGAAATAATCATACAGCAGCAGCAGCAGGATATAATCTATTTATTCATGGTGGTCATGATGGTGACCAATGGTTAGGGGATATAAATATATTAAATATAAAAAAGATAATAAAAAATATAAATAAATTAAATAATAATAATAATAATAATATAAATAATAATAATATAAATAATAATATAAATAAAAAAAAAAAAAATATAAATATAAATTATTCAGGTGTATGGACAACTCCTGAGGTGTATGGACAGCTCCCTTCTCCTCGTGCTTGTCATTCATTAAATAAAATAAAAAATAAATTATTTTTATTTGGAGGATTTAATGGTATACAATGTTTTAATGATATATATATATTAGATTTATATACACTTACATGGATACAGCCACAAGTTAAAGGTAAATCTATTTATTTATTTATTTATTTATTTATTTATTTATTTATTTATATTTATTTTATTACCCTCTTTTTTATGTATTTATTGATCAGGGAGGGTTTATATTCATCAATTTATGTCTTATTAGGGTTTATTAGGGTTTATTAGGGTTTATTATTAGGGTTTATTATTAGGGTTTATTAGGGTTATGAATATAATAATTAATGTTAATAAATAAATAATTATTATATATAATTGTTATATAATAAATATTTATATATATATATATATATATATTTATATTATTTATTTATTGTATAATATAATAATATAATTATTATATTTAATAATATAATTTAGTTTTTAGGGTTTAGGGTTTAGGGTTTAGGGTTTAGGGTTTAGGGTTTAGGGTTTAGGGTTTATATGTGTGTATACAGGGCAGAAACCCTTAGCACGTAATGCTCATTCAATGGCGGCATTAGATGATCGTCTTTTTCTTTATGGAGGACATAGCGGTACTAAACATCTAACAGATCTACATATCTTTGATACAAATACACTTACTTGGACTAAGGTAATCTAAGCAAAGGGAGGGTTTAGGGTTTAGGGTTTTGAGGGTTTTGAGGGTTTTGAGGGTTTTGAGGGTTTTGAGGGTTTTGAGGGTT
>NW_013563689.1:20000-22500 GCF_000499605.1 Eimeria maxima | reverse complement strand
AATAATATAGATAATAATAATAATAATAATATAGGTATAATAGAGGAAATAAATAAGAATAAAGAAATAATAAATAAGAATAATATAATAAAGAATAAAATAATAAATATAAATAATATAATAATAAATAAAGGAATAAATATAAATAATAAATACTATGATATAAAAATAAATATAAATAATAAATATATATATGCACATAAATATATATTAGCAGCAAATAGTATTTATTTTTTTTATTTATTTAATTATAATAATATACAAGAAAATATTAATAAAGAAATAATCATAAAAAATTGGTCTTTTCTTCCTTATAAATTAATGATTCTTTTTCTTTATACAGGTATATTACATGAATATAGGATAGATATACTAGTAGAGGTACGTATTTATTTATTTATTTATTTATTTATTTATTTTATTTATTTATTTATTTATTTATTTTATTTATTTGCTTATTTATTTGTTTATTTTGTTTAATTGTGCATATTTATATATATATGTATATTACATGAATATAGGATAGATATACTAGTAGAGGTACGTATATTAATTAATTCATTAATTAATTAATTAATTACATAATTAATTAATTATATTTATTTATTTACTTATTTATTTATTTATTTATTTAATTGTGTTTATTTATATATATGTATAGTACATGAATATAGGATAGATATACTAGTAGAGGTATTTATTTATTTATTTATATTTATTTATTTATATTTATTTATTTATATTATTTATATTTAATTAATTAATTAATTAATAGTGTTTATTTATATATATATATATATATATATATATATGTATAATACAGGAATATAGGATAGATGTATATATGTATAAATATATATGTATATGTATATGTGTATATATATATGTTTATATGTATATATATACATATATATGTATATATATATGTATATATGTATATGTATATATGTATATATACGTATATATGTATATGTATATATGTATATGTGTATATGTATATATACGTATATATGTATATGTATATGTATATGTATATGTAGGTATTAGGTATAGCAGATCAATACAGGATAAGAAGACTAAAAGAAAGATGTGAATATAAATTGATTAATTTATTAAATATAAATAATATTTATTATTTATTATTATATGCAGATAAATATACAGCAAATAAATTAAAAAAAAAATGTTTTTTCTTCTTTTTTCTATATAAGGATATAGCTCCCTATACACCCCAATTCTCTATTCTTCTTTCTTCTCCTTCTCTTGTTATGCAAATTGCTAAACTTTCTCTTATTAATCATTCTTCTTTGCCTATTGCTGCTGCACAAGGAGGAGGAGGAGGAGCAGCAGCAGCAGCAGCAGCAGGGAATCATGATGATGATGACGAAGAAGAAGAAGAAGAGGAAGAAGAGGAAGAAGAGGAGGAAGAGGAGGGAGAAGGACGAGGAACAGCAGCAGCAGCAGCAGCAGCAACAGCAGCAACAGCAGCAAGATCAAGGTTACAAGATAACCATTAAATTTATTGTTTTATTGTCTTAATATATTTTGCTGCTGCTGCAGCAGCAAATGCGCTGCAGCAGCATATGATTTGCTGCTCATGTTGTTGTTGTTGTTGTTGCTGCTGCTGCAGCAGCAACAACAGCAGCAGCAGCAGCATTAGAGGATATTCCTTCCTCTTTGCTGTTGCAGTAGCAGCAGGGATTGTTTCTCATGCTGCAGCAGCAGCAGCACTTGCTACTGCTCTTGCTGCTGCTGCTTATGCTGCTACACTATCAGCAGCAGCAGGAGCAGCAGCAGCAGCAGCAGCAGCAGCAGCAGCAGCAGCAGCAGGAGTTTATGTTGGTGCCTGTAGTCTTGCATCCTCTAGTGCCTTAATTAAAGGATCATCTGGGGTGTATAGGGAGCTCTGCAGCAAATCATCTATTTCGTGCTGCAGTGCAGCAGCAACGTCCTTCTTACAACTGCTGCTGCTGCTGCTGCTGCTGTTGCTGCTGCTGCAACTGCTGCTGCTGCAGCTTGTTGGCCTGTGGGGTGTTGTTGCTCCCCCAGAGGCATCTTTCTGCTGCTGCTGTTGCTGCTGCTGCTGCTGCTGCATGTTCGCAGCAGGCGCCATGTTCTCCCTTGCAGCGGTAGCCAGACGCTGCTGCTGCTGTTGCTGTTGGTGCTGTTGCTGCTGCTGCTGCTGCAGCACGTGGCTAAGAGCTTCAACCTCCTGCTGCACTGCATGCAGCTTCTGCTCGAGCTCTGCCTCCCATGGTACGGGGGCAGGTTCCCGCTGCTGCAGTTGCTGCAGCAGCAGCAACAACAACAACAATAACAACAATAACAGCAGCAGCAGCAGCAGCAAAAATAAGAGCAGCAACAGCAGCAGCAGCAAATACAGGTGGATACACAGCGCATTGTTTATTTGTTCGTAAACCCCGCTGCTGCTGCTGTTGCTGCTGCAGCGAATTTTTTTAACCCTTTTAAATATATTTAAACCCTAAACCCTAAACCCTAA
>NW_013563689.1:0-15000 GCF_000499605.1 Eimeria maxima | reverse complement strand
GGGTTTAGGGTTTAGGGTTTAGAGCTATATATACCCTAACAATTGAATGTGGCAGACATGCGCTGGAGCTGCAGATGGATGGCCCGAAGCGGCCCCCGAGTCGGCTGCTGCTGCTGCTGTTGCTGCTGCTGCAGCAGAGGCATATAGGGTCTGCAGCAGCAACTGATGCTGCTGCAGCAGGAGTAGCTGCACCTCCTCTGCTGCAGTGCAGCAGCTGCTCCTCTCCCTCCCCCGTACAGAACAGACCCGTGGGAGCGGCAGCAACACAATTAAATGCAGCAGCAAATGCAGCAGCAACTGCTGCAAGAAGTGCAGCAGCAGCAGCAGAAATAGCAGCAGCAGGTGTGCGTACACCATCTGCATTTCTGCTCGCAAAGGTCCCCCGTAGCAGCAGCAACAGCAGCAGCAGCAACACCGTACGCAATCGTACCAGCAACACCGCCAGCAGCCGCAAAAGCAACAAAAACAGCAGCAAAAGCAGCAGCAGCAACAGCAGCAGCAGCAGCAGCAACAGCAGCAGCAGCAGCGACTTAATAAGGGTGTCCAAGAAGGTTAAGGAATTTGACAAACTGTTGGAGCCTTTTGAACAGGCAGCACTAAAGGCAGCAACGCGAGGCAGCAGAAGCAGCAGCAGCAGCAGCAGCAGCGACAGCAACAGGAGCAGCAGCAGCAGCGACACCAGCAGCAGCAGCAGCAGCAGCGGGTGCTGCGTCACTGTAGAGGGGGAGGAAGTGCTGAGGGGAATAGCCGATCCTGAGGGTTTGCAAACATTCGCCGCAGGACTACTCAGCTCCCTAGGGTAAACCCTAAACCCTAAACCCTAAGCCTTAAACCCTAAACCCCAAACCCTAGGCCTTAAACCCTAAACCCTAGACTTAGAAATGGAAAGGTCAGTTGATGCTGGATCGAAGGCCACTCTTTTTATGTGTATTTGTCTTATGCTGCTGCTGCTGCTGCTGCTGCTGCTGCTGCTGCTGCTGCTGTTGCTGTTTAGACTGAAGAGGAGCCACGTAAGTGTGCACTGCGTGGGGGAGAAGCAGATGCAAGAAATCCGTAGCGACTATGACCCAAGCAGCAGCAGCAGCAGCAGCAGCAGCAGCAGCAGCAGCAACAGCAGCAACAGCAGCTGCAGCAGCAGCAAGCCTGCCTTAGGGCCAACAGACATCTTATCGTTTGCTGCTGTGGAGCCGCAGCGCTTCGTGCAGCGGCGGGAGTTGCTGCTAAAAGCTGCAGCAGCAGCAGCTGCTGCTGCTGCAACAAAAGCAGCTGCTGCTGCACCTGCAAAAAACATTAACACAGCAGCAGCAGCAGCAGCAGCAGAATCGCAGCAGCAGCTGCTGCTAGATCTTAAGGATATCCGCAGGCGGCGGCGGCGGACGTTCTTAGGCGATGTTTTCCTCTGCCCCTGTAAACCCTAAACCCTAAACCCTAAACCCTAAACCCTAGAGTCTTAGTACGAACGAAGCCTGGTAGCGGACGGTTCCCGTTCGTTGCTGCTTATCATTTGTTGCTGCTGCTGCCATTTGCTGCTGCTGCTGCTGCTGTGCTGCAGCTGTGGTGTATAGACAGCAGCAAGATGATAGGAAAAAGCTTGAAGCTGCAGCAATGCAAGACGCAGACCCTGAGCCTCTACCTCAAAAGTCCGTCTTCCGCTGCTGCTGCTGCTGCTGCTGCTGCTTCTATTGCTGCTGCTGCTGCTGCTGCTGCTGGCGTTGATCCTGTGGGGAATCCACCGGAGCTGCTGCTGTTGCTGCTGCTGTGTGTGCTGCTGCAGAGGAGTGCTGCGGCGTCTGCTGCAGTCGTGGTCTACAGAGGAGAGGCTGCAGCTGCTGCTGGTGCATTCTGTGCTGCATCTTATCGGGTAAACCCTTAAAATATGAGGGTTTAGGGTTTGAGGGTGAGGGTTTAGGGTTTGAAGCTGAGGGTTTAGGGTTTGAGGATGAGGGTTTAGGGTTTAGGGTTTAGTGTTTGTATTTTTTGCAGGTTTACGCACGACACTCCGCAGCAAACAGAACAAATGCGCGAAGTTGAAGAATTTTTGTGCTGCCTAAACCCTCCAAGACAGTTCAAGTACTAAACCCTAAACCCTAAACCCTAAACCCTAAAGTGTAAACCCTAAACCCTCGGACGGCTGAGCGTGCCCTGTAACGGGAAGCCATAGACCCCACACCCGATAGATAGAAACCCCTAAACCCTTGTTCTTGGCCAAGTGCTTCTTGGACGCTAGGGTTTAGGGTTTAGGGATTAGGGTTTAGGGTTTTCTGTGCAGGTTGCATGTGGCTGGCGTGGGGCTTGACATCGTCTCTATAGAGCGGCTGCGAACAACCCTCGGCCGTTTGCATGCAGCGGATACAGCAGCAGCAGCAGCAGCAGCATCAGCATCAGGTGCAGCAGCAGCAGCAAGAGGAAAGGGTCTCTCTACTGCAGCAGCAACAAGGTGTGCATGCAGCTGTATGTGCAGATACACCTCACGTCTGCTGTCGCCTCTTGAGGCAGCAGAGATGCGACGGGCATATCCAACCCTATTTAAGCTGCATTGGACCTTAAGACAGCAGCAGCAGCAGCAGCAGCAGCAGGGCAGCAGCAGCAGCAGGAGCAGCACAACAACAACAGCAGCAGCAGCAGCAGCAGCAGCAGCAACAGCAGCAGCTACTCCTGAACAAGAAGCAGCAACACTAAGAAGAGCAGCACGATTTTTAAGTCGGAGATTTGCTGCTAAAGAAGCAGCAGTTAAGGCTCTTGGTCTTGGATTAAGTATTCTTAGTCCAAGTATACAAACCCTAAACCCTAAACCCTAAACCCTAAACCCTAAATACTAAACTCTAAACACTCGGGTGGTGTATACACATAAGGACACTAGTGATAGTACATGCAGGCACTACTGTAGTTACAGATGTTACACATGCGTGTGCTGCTGCTGCTGTTGCTGCTGCTGCTGCTGCTGCTGCTCAGGCGGTTTATCTCTAAGTGATGTTGAGGTGCAGCACGGGCAGGCAGGGAATCCGCTGCTGCTGCTGCGAGGTGCAGCAGAAGCAGCAAGACAGCAGCAGAAGCTGCGGGCACTTTTACTGTCTCCTTCTGATGATGCAGGGGTTGCTGTTGCGCAGGTAGTTGCCTGCTGCTAAACCCTAAACCCCAAACCCTAAACCCTAAACCCTAAACCCTAAACCCTAAAATATATTGAGAGGTTGCACAATTTTTGAGGCGTTAACTTCAACGCCTGTTAGCAAATACACGCAGCGCCACCCTGACTTGCTGCAGCAGCTGCTGCTGCTGCTGCAGCTGCTGCTGCTGTAGAAGTGACGTAGCAGCAGCAAGTGCAGCAGCAGAAACTGCAGCTGCTGCTGTGCATGCAACGTCAGCCACTAGGCCACTTCGGACGCATCCTGTTTTAACGGAATTCTGCGTCTGCTGCTGCTGCTGCTGTTTCTGCTGCTGCTTCTGTTCATCTTGCTGCTGCTGCTGCTGCTGCTGCTGCTGCTGCTGCTGCTGCTGCAGTAACACATAGATTGTCTCCCAAACAGAAGCTATGCTGCATCGGCTGCTGTTGCTGCTGCTGTCTCAGTCATATCGTCGTCGTCACCTGCTGCTGCTGCTGCTGCTGCTGCTGCTGCTTGTATCTTGCGGGGGGAGTTGGGCACTTCTGACGCTGCTTCTGCTGCTGCTGCTGCTGCTGCTCCTTCCGTTGCTTCCTCTTTCTTTGCTGCTTCTGTTGCTTCTACCTCCTCCTCTGCTTCTGCTGGTGCTGCTGCTGCTTCTGTCAGTGTTGTTGCTTCTGCTGGTTCTGCTGCTGGTGCTTCTGCTGGTTCTGCTGCTTGTGCTGGTGCTGCTGCTGTTTCTGGTTCCGCTGCTGCAACTGCTGCTGGTGCTGCTTCTGCTGGTGCTGCTGCTTCTGGTTCTGCTGCTGCTGGTGCTGCTGCTACCTCGGTTGCCTGGGGTGTAGCTGCATCTGCTGCTGCTGAGACAGCAGTTACACCAGATGACTCATCAGCGGACGGTTTGCTGCTGCTGCTGCTGTTGTCATTGCTGCTGCTGTCGTTACTGCTGCTGCTGTTGCTGCTGATGCTGAGGTTGTTGTTACTGCTTTTGTTGCTGCTGCTTGTGATGCTGTTGCTGCTATTGCTGTTGCTGCTGATGATGTTGTTGCTGCTGCTGTTGTTGCTGCTGGTGTTGCTGCCTGTGCTGCTGCTGCTGCTGCTGCCGATGGCTTCCTCAAGAACTTTCTTGAAGGTGTTAACAGAAGGAGAGATGCCCTGTAAATGCAGCAAAACAAACAGCAGCAGCAGCAGCAGCAGCAGCAACAGCAGCAGCAGCAGCAGAACACAAGAAGACGTTTAAGCAACGACCTCCTTTCTGCTATCGGGCTCTCCTGCCTACACTTGTCGGAGAAGGGTTTAGGGTTTAGGGTTTAGGGTTTAGCGGACCTTTAGCGTCTGCCCCTTAAATAGAGCAAAGCAATGCCCATATTGAGAAACAGCCTCCCTTAGAGGTGCATGCACTCCAGCTGCATATACACCCCACCAAACCCTAAACCCTAAACCCTAAACCCTAAAAAACCCTAAACCCTCAAAACACTAAACCCTTGATGAATCATCTGACGATATACTGCGGGGAAGACGGGCGGGTGGCAACGTGTTAAGGGTTGAGGACTTAGATACACACTAGCTAGGGTTTAGGGTTTGGGGTTTATTACCGTCTTGAGGCATTTCTGCGGTGTCTAGACAGATAGGGGTTAGCTGATCTAATGCCCAATTTGCTGCTTCTCCTTCCTCTAAGAAAATAGATAATTCCTCTAATAAATTAAGAGGTGCAGATACACCGCAACTGCTGCTGCTGCTGCTGCTGCTGCTGCTGCTAGGGGTTGCAGGAGCCACAAGACAGAGAACATATGCATCCATTCCCTCGCAACTCTCAAGACGAAGAGAAAGCTCAGGCCAAGTCGACTGCACCGCAAACCCTAAACCCTAAACCCTAATGGTTAAACCCTAAACCCTAAAGCAGGCCAACAATCCTGGTAGACACCGTGTGCATGCAGCAGAGGCCTACGCTTCCATCCCTCCGTTACCCGAGCACATAAAAAATTTTTAGGGTTTAGGGTTTAGGAATTAGGGTTTAGGGTTTAGGAATTAGGGTTTAGGGTTTAGGGTTTACCTGCTGCAGCCTCTTGTCACAAGCAACAACTACAGGCTCTGCTCGCTGCGGCATTCGTCCTCGTCGTAGCAAATCAAAGATGTGCTCAGAGTGGCTCTGGTCTACTGCAGCTTTCTGCTCACAAACCCTAAACCCTAAACCCTAAACCCTAAATCTCTCTTTGGCGACAGGCAGACAGCCAAGAGCAATTGATGATTATAAACCCTAAACCCTCATGAGAAACCAAAACCCCAAACCCTCGTTCAACAGGAGGAACCGCTTCGCTATAAACCTACTGGCGTGGTTTAGAATTAGGGTTTAGGGTTTAGGGTTTAGGGTTTAGCTAGACCCACCTTAGCCTTGAACTCAGGATCTCTGCAGTGAGTAGCAATCGCCTGAAGAAACACCATCGGCGTCAGCTCCACTTGCTGCTGCTGCTGCTTCTGCTGCTTCTGCTGCTGCTGCTTCTGCATGCGCTCGTGGTACAGCAGCAGCTGCTCCTCCAGCAGCACGGATCGTTCTGCTTCTGTGTTGCTCTCCTGCAGCTGCGCTGTCACTGCAGCAGTTGCACCCTCCGGAGATAGTTCTGCAGCCGCAAACCCTAAACCCTAAACCCTAAACCCTAAACTCTAAACCCTAAACCCTAGATCCTAAATCACAAACCCTAAACCCTAGGAGCCACGAACATACAAATAAATACCAGCAGATTTAATTAGCAAGAGACAGAGAAGACCCAAAGGGATCGGGTTTTGGCTATGAAAGGGCAAGGGTTTAGGGTTTAGGGTTTAGGGTTTAGGGTTTACCTCTTTCTGTGGTTGCCTGCAATATTTGCCTAAATTTTTCTTCTTTTCTTCGTTGAATTTTATGCAATATCTGCAAAACCCTTTCTTGTGTTAATTCCTCAGGTACCTCCAGTCCTGTATCCGCAAACCCTAAACCCTAAACCCTAAACCCTAAACCCTGATCATGTAGCCATCGCACGTGGACCACAAAGCAAAACTCACAAATAGGTGGCTGTTAGGGTTTAGGGTTTGGCTATAAGGACAGCACCGCCACAAGTATTCATGATTAGGGTTTAGGGTTTAGGGTTTACCGGGGAGGAGAGGGAGGGTTCCTTGCATTGCGTCTTCATACATCTGTCGCATGCCGGTGACCAGCTTCTTGACCTCCGGGTTCTGTTAACCACAAACCCTAAACCCTAAACCCTAAACCCTAGAAGCAGTGTCCCCTAGAGGGTTTAGAGGAGTGGATGAGGATTAGCTGTCTTTCGAGGGTTTAGGGTTTATGTTTCTGTGTATGGTTTCTTTACTTAAGGGTTTATATGGTCCTTCACCATATAAACGCCAATTAAGGGTTTAGGGTTTAGGGTTTAGGGTTTAGGGTTTACGGTTTCTGCAAGATGGGTACAACGGGAATTGAACTCAGAAGGAGAAATATCTACAGTCGCCAACACTGCTGCTTCTGCTGCCTCTAATCGGGCTAGCAGCATTCGTTGTAGACTGACGGCCTCCATCTGCAACAAAAAAAAAGGGTTTAGGGTTTAGGGTTTAGGGTTTAGGGTTTGCGGGCGGAGGGGGGAGTCACATCGGTGCTGCTATATGGATAGAAACAACAAACCCTCAAAACAACGCATACACTAACGACTAGCTTACACGATTAGGGTTTAGGGTTTAGGCTTTTAGGGTTTAGGGTTTAGGGTTTAGGGTTTACCGTCTCCCGTATAGACCGCGAGCTTGGGCTTCCTCGTCCCTTTCCTTTGGCGTCGAGGCTTGACAATAAATTAGACGTCATTCTGCACATAAACCCTAAACCCTAAACCCTAAACCCTAGACCCTAGACCCTAGATAGTTGCTGTGGGTTAGGGTTTAGGGTTTACCTCTAAAAAAAAGTAACTGGTGTTGAGGGTTTAGGGTTTAGGGTTTAGGGTTTAGGGTTTACTGTGCTGCCTCGGCGAAGACTCTATGGAACTCTTTAGTAATTTTTTTTAATAGAGCAATAATTTCCTCATCTGTACAAATCGTGCTGCTGCTGCTGCTGCTGCTGCTGCGCGTTAAATAGAATGCTGCTGCAGCACCAGCAACAGCAACTAAACCCCAAAATAGCCGCTGCTTCCCATCCTCAACAGCAGGCTGAGAAAACGTTGCCCCCATTGCTGCTGCTGCTGCTTTTGCTGCTGCTGCTGCTTTTGCTGCTGCTGCTAATTCTGCTGCTTTTGCTGCTGCGGCGGCTGCTTCTGCTGCGGCGGCTTCTGCTGTGGATGCTGCGGCTGATATTGCTGCGGCTCCTGCTGCGGCTGCTTCTGCTGCGGCTGCTTCTGCTGCGGCTGTTTCTGCCGATGCTGCTGCTGCGGCTGCTTCTGCTGCGGCTTCTTTTGCTGCTGCTGCTGCTGCTGCTTCTGGGGCGTCGTTGTTGCTGTGGCGGATGTTGCTAATCCTGCGGTGCTTATTACTACTCAATATGCTGTCGCTGCCGTTGCTCCTGCTGCTGCTGCTGCAGATGCTGTTCCTGCTCAGGCTGCTGCTGCTGCTGCTGCTGTTTAGCTGCAGCAGACCCAGAAGGAGCGCGTTGAGCTGCTGCTTATTTTAAGCAGCGAAGGAAGTCAGGTTGCCTCAGTTGTTTCTGATGGCTGCTGCGGCAGCGGCTTCTGCTGCTGGTGCTGCTGCTGCGGCTGGTCTTGCTGCTGCTGCTGCTGCAGGTGTGTGTACTGGGCCCCCCACTTAGGCCCCAGTATAAATGTGGAGACGCGCCTTCTAAACTGGCGGCGAAGAAGGCTGGAAGCTTCACTCTCGCCGCTTCTGCAGGTGCTGCTGCTGTTGTTGTTGCTGCTGCTGCAGTTGCTGCTGCTGCGGCTGTTGCTGTTGCATGCGCAGCAGCATCCGCTGCCGATCAGCCCCCAGACCTGCAGCAGCAGCAATTCTTTTTCTTTAGACAAAATAAGAAAAGAAAAAATTAAATATTAAATTTAATTATAAATGGCTCAAGGGAAGTGAATGCCACGTCTAGTGTTTAGGGTTTAGGGTTTAGGGTTTAGGGTTTAGGGTTTACAGAATGAAATTGACGCCACGAGAGGCCTTTACGCTACTTTTCTTTATGGCAACCCCAGCCCTAATGTACTATTGTGAGCTAAACCCTAAACCCTAAACTATTAACTCTAAGTTCTAAACCCTAAACCCTAACCCCCTGAGCGATAGGCCCCCGGCTGCTGCTGTGCGCACTAGACGGCCTAAACCCTAAACCCTAAACCCTAGACCCTTGCTGTTGCTGCGCTGTGCTGCAGCTGTTGTTACTCAGGAGAGGAATGAATATGCCAGGCGCTTTGCGGGGGTTATAAGGGACTTGGAAACGCACGTGGAGAAGCAGCAGCAGCAGGAGCGACAGCGGCAACAGCAGCAGCAACAGCAGCAGCAACAGCAGTTGACACACCAGCAGGAGCCCTCTAGGACGCAGCAAGTCTAATGGCTTCCCGTTGGCCCCTCTGGGCGAGCACTCGACTGAGGTAGCAGCAACAGCAGCAGCAGCAGCACGAGCAACATTGAATACAGTGGAGCAGCAGCAACAACAGCAGCAGATACAGCAGCAGCAAAGACAGAAGCAGCGGCAGCAACAGTACTACAGGCCGAAGATGCAGCAAAGGCCGGTCTGCAGCATATTGAGCTGTGCAGCTCCTCTTTTCCGTCAGCGCGTAGCAGCAGCAGCTGTTGCTGCTGCTGCTGCTGCATCATCGCCTGCTGCTGCTGTATCACCTGCTGCTGCTGCAGCACCCACAACAGCAGCAACAGCAGCAGCAGCAAATCATTTTGTGAAGCAGCCTATTTGCTTTCAATCCTTTGGCAGTGAGTTGGCCACACGCCGTCTCTTCAGCAGCAGCAGCAGCAGGTACAGCAGCAGCAGCAGCAGCAGCAGCAGCAGCAGAAGCAGCAGGAGACCGACGGTGCTGCACAATATTTCTCCCCTCCGTATTGCCACTAGAGGGATGGAGGAAGCAAATATAAGAGAGCATTTTATATACCATAGGGAGCAGCAGCAGCAGCAGCAGCCGCAGCAGCAGCAGCGGCGACAACGGAGGGTCAAGGGTATATATACTGCTGCTGCTGCTGCTGCTGTTGCAGCAGCAGCAGCAGCAGTAGTGCTGATAACTGCCAACTGGCAAGACGATTTGCCCACGCAGGTGCAGAAGCTGGAGAAGAAGCTGCAGCAGCAGAAATATATTTGAGGGTTTAGGGTTTAGGGTTTAGGTTTCCGGCCTCTGGCAGCAGCAACAGCAGCAGATGCTACTGCAGCCGGATTTAGCCGCAGCTGCTGCGCAGCAGCAGCAGTCCTTTTTTATTGTTGCTGCACAGTTGGGGAAGGACATGCTGTCTGTCTGTGTCTGCTGCAGCAGGAACTGCTGGCAGCAGCAGCAGCAGCAGCAGTTGCTGCTACGGCTGCTGCTGCCTCTGCTGCTCGTACAGGAGACAGTAATTCAGCAATGAAACTGTCTCCTGGGAGCACCAGTAGCTACAGCAGCAGCAGCAACAGCAGCAGCAGCAGCAACAGCAGCAGCAGCAGCAGACACGTTGTGGGGTGTGGGGCTACCCAAGACAGTGCATGCAGCAAGCATGCAGCAAAACATTTTTTATTGAGTTTGTTTAAATAGTAAATAAAATAATTAATTAATTATGCATGCATGCAGCTTTCTGATTCTCTGCTGCTGCTGCTGCTGCAGCTGCTGCTGCAGAAGCGGCAGCAGTTATATTAGACAGGTAGCCTGCAGCAGCCGTCTCCACGAAGGGAGACAGGCTACCCTATCTGCCGTAACGGCCAAACCCTAAACCCTAAACCCTAAACCCTAAGGCTAAGAAAGAAACAAACAATAAAATAGGCCATCTATCTATACACGAAGAAGCAGCACAGAAGGTACTGCAGCAGCAGCTGCAGCAGCAGCTGCAGCAGCAGCTGCAACAGCAGCAGCTACTGCAGCAACACCAAAAGTAGGAACTGTTGCTGTTGCTGTTGCTGCTGTACAGCCTCTCGACTGCAGCAGCAACTGTATTACGTATCGGTGTTGCTGCTGACTGTTGCTGCTGACTGTTGCTGCAGCTGCAGCAGCTGCAGCAGAACAGCAAGTAGCTTAGCTAGCAGCAAAGGGAATATCTTTTCTTTTATTTATATTTTATTTATTTATATTTTATTTTATTTTCTTGTCTTGTTACCACAAGAGAAAATCCTGCTTCTTCTGCATGCGTCAGGTAATACTCAGCTGCAGAAATTGCAGCTGCAACGAGCCTGGCGGTTGCTGTTGCTGCTGCTGCTGTTGCTGCTGCTGGTGCTGGTGTTGCTGTCTTCCTCTATGGTGCCAACTCAGTCGGGGATAATAAATACATGAAGTAGGGGTGTTAGAAGTGAGTAAGGAAAGAGAAAAAGGAAGTAAGGAAAGGCAACGAGGGAGCAGAAAGCTGCTGCTGCTGCTGCTGCTGCTGCTGCTCAGGTGCCGATGCAGCATCGAGGTGACCCCGCCTCCCTTCTCCCCACTTTACCGATCTTACGAGAGAAGGAGAGCTGTAAAGAATAATAAATACACATAAATAAAATAAATAAAATAAAAATAAACAAAAATAAATTAAATTTATATAAATAAATAATAAAACAATTCGTATATTGTGTGTAAACATCAGGAAAAAACTGTACAACAAACAGAAGATGGGCGGCAATCTGCATGCGCCACCTCAGAAATAAAGAGCAAAAAAAGCCCCAAAAGAAACCTTTTATGCGCATGCATAAATTAAATTAATGTTTTACTTTAATTAATATTTTATAAGAACAAATGATGATAAAATAAAAAGAAAGATGGCAAGAAAATAACTCTGCAGCCTAGTTCTCTGCGGTGGTCCCCACAATGGTGTGTCGTGGACCACCGTGGTTGCTGCTTGCTGCTTCTGCTGCTGCTGCTACTGCTGCTTCTGCTACTACTGAGAAATTGTTGTTCTTTACCTTGTATATGTTCCATCTGCGTGCATTAAGACAAACGCCAAGAAGGATTCTTTAGTACAAATTCTTGTGCGGTGTACAGGCAGCGCCATGGGGGAGGCTGGGGGCACAGCTACAATAACACGGCCTGCTCCTTCTGCACCAGAAACAGCAGCAGCAGCAAGCTGGCATGTTTCGTTTAATGTTCTGTCTTTTACAGTCAGCCTGGTGAGTGCGTGAGGTCGGAGAGTTGCTGCGCCATTGGCGCATCCGTCGTGTAGCAAACATTGCTGCCTTTTGTTGTTGCTGTTGCTGCTGTTGCTGCTGCACCTTCAGTTGTCTCAAACCTCCTGCTGCAAGAATTTTTAAACAGGTTTCCTGTTTGTTGCTGCCTGCATCTATATCTCCTCTCCTTTTTCTGTTCCCCACCGCAGCAGTCTTGCCCAGTCAAGCCTATGACCTTATTAGCACACCACTGCAGTACTGAGTTGCATGCGCATGCAAACATTGTACCATGCTTTCGTCACTTTTATGCAGATGACCACCATCTATTAGAAGGGAATTTCTTTCCTCTAATTATTTCCTTAAAAAGTTTACATCTAATCAACAACTTTTACACCTTTTCTTCCTCCATGGGGTCCTGATGACCCCTATCCCTATAAGAAGGCGAATACACAAAAGTGCGGGGCTTGTAGCTCAATATAGGATTGTTGTACATTATCTGCATGCAATAACAACACTACTTGTGCCTTATTACAGCTCGTTGGTACCCTAATAAGACAAGCAGCTGCCCCATCAACAAACTATCCATCGTATAGGTACTAAGGGCCCCCCTCTCCTCCCTTCATGGTACCCTAATCCCCTCGTCTCCTTAGCCTCCCCTAGCATTAAACCCGAGGAAGCTTATCAGGGGAAATAGGGTAACACAGGAGAGAGCATTGATCTGTTTGAGTCTTGCTATATGCGGACGCCTCTCCTTCGTTAATGCATGCACTAAGTTGCTGCTGGCTCCCCCCCCCTAGCAGCCCTCAAGGAGGCAGGAATGAGGGGACACATAGATATATTCGCCTGCTGTAGTGTGGTACTTAGGGTTTAGGGCTTTGCATGCGGACATAGCTGTAGGGGGAGGGTGCAGAGAAACACGCGCAACAGCGGCTAGCACTTATGGCACTCAGGGCATTGAGTTGCAATAGAAACAAGACGCGCAGCAGCAGCAGCAGCAGCAGCAGCATCAGCAGCAGGAGGAAAGCTTGATACTAGATCTCCCCACCCCCCTGTTTCCTTATGTTTGCCAAGTGCTCAGGCACAAGAAGGGGTGAATACCCAAGGGTAACGGTTGCTCATGAGGATTTCTTTACTACCTTTGTCTCTGTTTGCTTACTGCTAAGAGATAATTGGCAAAAAAGTGTTATTAAATACATAATAAATAGATAGGACATGAATGCATGCATGGATGTCTTGCAGTGTCAGTTGCAGCAAGGTGTAATATAACTAGAGGGAGGATCTGCCTCTTTCTTCTCTCTCCCTGTCTCCTTTCTCCCTCACCCTCTCTTCTGTCCCTCTGTCTCTCTGTCCGTCGCGTTCCCTCTCTTTCTCTCTCCCTCTCTCTCCCTCTTGCTCTGTCTCCCTCTCACCCTCTACACTTTTGCCCCCTCTATCCCCTCTGTCTCCCCTTCCCTTCAGGACCCGTCCCTAAGGAGGCCCTTGTGCCTCTTGTGTCTATGTTATGCAGTTGCAGCAATTTTGTTGTAACTCCCTTACCTCTAGTACTTGACGTCCCCTTAGGGACAGTCCCCTTACCTCAGTAGAGACAGAGACAGAGACAGCAGCAGAGACAGCAGCAGACCCTTATAGTGAGCATTGCTGCAGCAGAGTAGTAACATTCAATATAAAAGGAGACAAACAAGACAGCTAAGACCCCCTCCTGTCTCCTTAACGAGCTGGAGGGCTTGGAGGGCTTGGAGGGCTTGCAGCTAGCTGTGAGGAAGACACACTGTTATGCGCTGCAACGCGTCTTGCTGCTGCAGCAGTTGTGACGAAACCCCACATGCATGCAGAGAGAGCTGCATACACCGTCCCTCCCCTCTACCCTCCTTGCTGCATGCAGTGGCAAGGTAGGGAAGTAACTGCTAGAGGCCCCTTTTTGCTGCTGTGGAGACAGGAGACACGTAAGGGAACGGCATAGGGAGGGACTTAATAAGGTGTTCGTGTTGTATTCGGTGTATGCATGTATGTACAAACACTGCAGCAGCAGCAGCTGCTGCTGCAGAGCTGCTACTGCTAACCCTGCTGCTGCTTTTCAACAGATATTTAGACCAGCCCCATTGGATGCATGCAATAATGTAAAAACTACTAGTAAACAATGCCTTGAGTTTGCTTAGAATGCATGCATGCATGCATTAGTGTATTATTTATGAGGTACAAACAGACCTGGCTACATAGTATATACAGCTGCTGTTGCCGTTGCGGCTGCTGCTGAGCTGCTGCTGCTGCTGCTGCTGCAGCAAAACATACTTCCCCAGTCCGCCTCTTTTAAATTGACTCATTGAATTAAATTGCAAAAACAAATCATAAAAAAGACAGAAGGCAGCAGTACTAGGAGAACAGCGCATGCGGTGGCGCTCGACCAAACGCAGCAGCAGCAGCAACAACAACAACAGCAGCAGCAACAGCAGCAGCAGCATCAGGCGGCGGCAGCTGTTGCTTTTGCTGCTGCTGCTGCACACACACGGTGTAGCTGCTGCATGCATTCGCTGTAAAAGTTATTAGGATAACTCTTTAAAGGAGTTAAAGAGGGAAAAGGGAGGCGGATTTATTTGAGGTGGAGCAGCAGTTGTAGACCTGGCTGCTGTTGCTGCTGCTGCTGCTGCTGCTGCTGCTGCTGCGGCTACTGCTGCTGCAGTGTCTATCTCGTCGGATTTTTCTCTGTTTTGCCTCTTATGTGGTCTTGTTAAGAATACAATCAATAGAACAGCGCCTGCTGCTGCTGCTGCTGAGGAGAGGCAATACTTTTTTCTTGTTCAGCTCCTCCTGTAGCCGAGCTACTGTTGCTGCTGCTGTTGCTGTTGTTGCTACTGCTGCGATTGTAGCAGCTGCAGCTGCTGCAGCAACAGCTGCCGTTGCAGCTGCTGCAGCAGCAGCAGCTGCTGCAGCTACTACAAGCCAACGAGTTCGAAGAACTGGAAGGTTCACTGGGAAGCTCGTGAGGGAGCGTAGACTACTGCTGCAGCCGCTGCAGCTGGTGTTGCTGCTGCTGCTGCAGCAGCCGCTGCTGCAGCTGCTGCAGCAGGGCCTGCTGTTGCAGCTGCTGGTGATTGAGGGGTCAGCAGCACGAAGGAGCGATAGTATTGTTGCAGTGAGCTCCAGCCGCTTGTCTGCATGCATAAGAGCTCATCATACACCTGAAGATGCCGCAGCTAAATGCTGCTGCAGCAGCAGCAGCAGCAGCAGCACCTCCTGCTGCTCCTAGTGGATCTACAATAGGGGCCTATCGTCTAGGGTCTACCCTTGGTGTTGGCACCTTTGGCAAAGTTAGACGTAAGGCATAATAATAATAATAATAAGTGTCTCCTCCCTTAGTGTCTCCTCCCTTAGTGTCTCCTCCCTTAGTATCTCCTCCCTTAGTGTCTCCTCCCTTAGTGTCTCCTCCCTTAGTGTCTCCTCCCTTAGTGTCTCCTCCCTTGGTGTCTTCTTCTGTACTTTATCTCCTGTTGTTGTCTCCTTCCTCTGACCTATTTATTTGTCTCTTTTCTTTCTCCTTCTCTAAACACTAAACCCTAAACCCTAAACCCTAGAATTTTTTTATATGTCTGTCTTCTCTTTATCCCTCTGTTGTTCTCACATTCATCTTTCTTCCTGCGTAAACCCTAAACCCTAAACCCTAAACCCTAATTATTATATATATATATATATATATTATATATA
>NW_013563688.1:41162-43572 GCF_000499605.1 Eimeria maxima | reverse complement strand
TATATATATATATATATATATATATATATTTATTTATTTATTTATATCTATTTATTTATTTATTTATATTTATTTATGTTTATTTATGTATATATATTTTATCTCCTCTCCTTTGTTTATAACAATTCATCCCCTCCTCGTGCTGCAGTCAATATTGCTGCAGTCAGCAGCAGCACGAGGGCTTGCTGCAGCAGCAGCAGCAGCAGCAGCAGCAGCAGCAGCAGCAGCTGTAGCAGCTGCAGTAGGCGCTCCTTAATGTCAGCTTAGATACAATGCACCTGCATGCGTGTGCATGCGTGCATGCATGCAAGGATTAATGCATGCATGCAATGCATGCATCCATGCATATTTGGGGCTGGCAGAAGTTGATGTGTCTGCTGCAGTTGTTTTTCGTGGCCAATTGCAGCGCGGGAGGAAAGGATAATTTGGCGCTTCTGCTGCTGCTGCTGCAGCAGCAGCTGTAGCAGCTGCAGCAGCAACAGCAGCAACAGCAGCAGCAGCAGCAGCAGCAATAGAGGGCGTAAAGTGTTCTCTCGTCTGTCTGTATTGTTAGGTTTGTTGTGATGCAGCAAGCAGCATGTTTGCATGCAGACTGCAGCAGCTGCTGCACAGCTGCAGCAGCTGCTGCAGCTGCAGCAGCAGCTAATTTGCTGCGGTGTATCGAGACACACCAGCGCATGCATAATAGGTAGCGATAATCTTGGGGCTTGATTAAAGGATTTATTTATTTATTCATTTATTTCTTTTTGTCTTTCTTTCTTTTTACCTCCCTTATTCTTCTTCTTAATGATTATACAGCAGCAGCAGCTGCTCTCGTAACCGTTGCTGCTGCTGCAGCAGCAACAGCAGCAGTAGCAGCAGCAGCAGCAGCTGCTGCTGCTGCCTTAGGGGTTGCTCCTATTACCGTTCCTGTTTATGTTGTCTTTTTCTTCTTTTTTCTTCTATAGAGGGTTTATTATTTATTTATTCTTTTTCTTCTTTTTTTCTTCTTTTTTTTCTTCTTCTTTTTGTCTCCTTTTTCCTTATTTATTTATAATGGTTGTCTCCCTTGCTGCTAGAGGTGCTTGGGCCTGTTCTTGTTGACAGCAGCAGCAGCAGCAGCAGCAGCAGGAGCTGCAGCAGCTGCAGCAGCAGCAGCAGCAGCAGGAGCAGGAGGAGCAGCAGCAGCATAGTAAATAAATATATATATAGTCTTATTACATGAATTAGTTGCTAGATGAGGTGCCTGTCTTGCATGCGCATGCAAGTGCATGCATGCGCATGCAGGCGCATTCATGCATGCGCATGCAAGTGTATGCATGCGCATGCAACGTGTATGTAGGCGCATGCAATATCTACATGCGCATGCAAGCGCATGCAAGTGTATGCAAGCGCATGCAAGTATATGCATGCGCATGCAAGCGCATGCAAGTGTGTGCATGTGCATGCAAGTGTGTATGCAAGCGCATGCAAGCGCATGCAAGTGTATGCATGCGCATGCAAGCGCATACGTGCGCATGCAAGTGTTTGCATGCGCATGCAAGTGCATGCACTGCTGCAGAGTAAACAAAGCCCCATGCTGCAGCAGTGTTCTTATAGCAAAGGCCGCGCGGCGTACAGCAGCAGCAGCAGCAGCAATAGCTGCAACAGCAGCAAGACAAGGAGAGCAGCAGACAGTGTATATATAGTGTCTCCTTCCTCCTCCTTGCATGCATGCATGCATGCAATAATAATAATAATAACAATATAGTAGTAAGGAGAAGGAAGAAGACTACTTGCTGCTACTACTACTACTACTACTACTACTATTGCTGCTGCTGCTGCTGCTGCTGCTGCTGCTGTAGGTGCCGCTGTATGTGGCCATAGAGAAATCCTATAGGCAAAGAAAGGCGGCCTTATGCTTATGTGTTATATATAATTAGTAGTTTATTTATTTATTTATTTATTTATTTATTTATTTATTTATTTATTTATTTATTTATTTATTTATTTATTCTTTATGTTGTGTGTTATTAAGGTGGGGTTTAATAAACCCCACCAATAAACACACCACATATTTAATTCATTGTTACTAACACTAATTATTTATTTATTTATTTATTTATTTATTTATTTTATTTATTTATTTATTCTTGTCTTTATCTTCTTCCCCTTTTATTATTAATTAAATAATAATATAATTAATAATAGTAATAGAAAGGAAGCATAGACACAGAGGGATTAATAGGTTAGGGTTTAGGGTTTAGGGTTTAGGGTTTAGGGTTTAAGGTTAGTAAATAGTTGGGATAATAATCATAAATAGTTGGGGTGTATGTATACCTCAATAAATAACTTGTGTATAAACAATAAAGAAGAAAAGAGGGAAAAAAAGGGAAAAAGGAGGAAAATAAATAACTTTTTTTTTTTTTTTTTTTTTTTTTTTTTTTTTTTA
>NW_013563688.1:38418-41062 GCF_000499605.1 Eimeria maxima | reverse complement strand
AAAAAAAAAAATTTTTTTTTTTTTTTTTTTTTTTTTTTTTGTTTGTTTAAGGGTTTATGGTTATTATTTAGGTAAATGTATTTAATTGTATAAAAAATATAAATAAATATATATATTTATATTTATATATTTATTAATAAATAAATATAAATAAATAACATTTATAAATATTTAGTTAATAGGGAGAAGGAGAGAAAGGAAGGAAAGAAAAGAAAAGGGAAGAAAAAAGAAGAAAAAGAAGAAAGAAGAAAGAGAGAGAAAAAAGAGAGGAAATGTGTATATTTATGTTTGTTTATAGACAAAATTAAATATATTATATTTATTAATTAATTATTTAATTATTTAAAGAAGAAAAAGAAAGAAAAAAAGAGAAAAAGAAAGAAAAATAAATAAATAAATAAATAAATAAATAAAATAATACACTTGTATATATATATATAACCATGAGGTGCCTATACACCTCAAGTATAGCAGCAAGAAAAGAAGAAGAAAAAAGAGAAAAAAGCCCCAAAAAAGAGCATGCATGCAGCAACTTGTTTATGTTATTAATTGTTATTTATAATTAAAATAAATTAAATATTTATTAATTAATAAATAAAAAGAAAAAAGAAGAAAAAGTAACAACAAGCAGCAGACGCAACAGCTGCATGCATGCACGACGGGTCGGCTGCGGCTGCTGCTGCAGCATAATTACGGCATAAAAAAGGAGAAAAGAATTGTTTTTTTGTGTATATTTTATTAATTTATATAAAAAATATTCTTTTTTATGTATAAATATACAAAAATAGATCTTTATTAGTTCATATAATACCCAATAAAGCCCCAAGGAAAGGAAACAAAGAAAGAGAGGAAAAGAAAAGACAATATTGCTGTTATTTGTTTATTTTTTCTTCTTTTTTATATTTCTTTATATAACTAACAATTAAATATAATATTTATATATAATATATACTCTAAACCCTAAACCCTAAACCCTAAACCCTCAACAACTTGCACGAGGCCAAAGAATGGCTCTCCTACAGAGCAACTATACACCTCCAAACCCTAAACCCTAAACCCTAAACCCTAAACCCTATGAGCAGGGCCTCTGCCAGCGCCTTAGCGCGGCGTCCTGGCTGTTGAAGATGCAGCAGGTGCCTCCGCCTCCTCCACCGCCTCCACAGCTGCAGGAACTGCAGCAACTGCAGCAACTGCAGCAGCAGCAGCAGCAGCAGCAGCATGCAGCCCCACCAGATGAACTTCTAGAGGTACTATGGGGAGGGGCAGGAGGACTGCAAGGATATCTCCCCCTTACCAAGCCCCTTAATGAAGACCAGCAGCAGAAGCAGCAGCAGCAGCAGCAGCAGCAGCAGCAGCAACAGCAGCAGCAGCAGAAGGATGGTGCTGCAGGAGATGCATGCGGCTTCGAGCAGCAAGTAAGCATGTATTCCCTTCTTCTTCCTTTTCCTCTTTTTTTTATTTACTCTTATTTGCGGTGTACGTACCCTTTGCATGCATGCATGCATGCATGCATACATGCATGCAAATATGCATGCAATAATGTATACAAACATGCATGCACGGATACACCCATGCGTGCTGCTGCGTTACTGCTGCTGCTGTTACTGCTGCTGCTGCTGCTGCTTCTGCTGCTGCTGCTGCTGCTGCTGCTGGTGATGAATTAGGCGGATTTTTATTGGATAGCATCTCTTTTCTTTGAGGAAAGAAATTCCCAGCAACTGCAACAATTGCAGAAACCCCTCAAAGAGTAAGACAAACCCTAAACCCTAAACCCTAAACCCTAAACCCTAATTATATAGACAGGGAGAGAGTTAGAGGTTACCTACCTGTTGCTTGTTGCAAGGAGATTTGCACCATTGTTTGTGTTGTTTCTCATATTATCAATTAGGGCTTAGTTAGGGTTTAGGGTTTAGTTAGGGTTTAGGGTTTAGTTAGGGTTTAGGGTTTAGCTAGGGTTTAGGGTTTAGGGTTTAGGATTTTTTTTTTTAATTTTTTCGTTTTTTTTTGTTTTTTTTTTAATTATTTATATACAGGGTAGATAATATATTATTCCCTTTATATAATTGTTTATCTTTTTTCTCTTTTATGCAAAAAAAGAGAGAAAAGTTGTCTTTTTCTCGTAAAATTCTTCTTAATTCAACTACAGGAGTAAAAGGGGCATTAAAATATTTATTACAAAGACAGACACAAGCAGAAGTAATTATCTATATAATAAACCCTAAACCCTAAACCCTAAACCCTAATAACAGAGTGTAGACACTAATTAGGGTTTTTGTAGCGCACACAACGCCGTTCTGGTGATATACTTATACTATGATTAGGGTTTAGGGTTTACGGTCTAGGGTTTAGGGTTTAGGTTTTAGGGTTTAGGGTTTAGGGTTTAGGGTTTAGGGTTTGTGTATATTTTTTTTTGCAGACCCTTGTGCGGTTATTAGAGCAGCGTTTAAAATATTATACGCAATTGGATGCATTACAGCAGCAGCAGCAATACAGCAGCAGCAGCAGCATGAGCAGCATGAGCAGCAGCAGCAGCAGCAGCAGCAGCAGCAGTGTATTGTCCTTATTAGGTGTAGGGTATAAAGGGACTGTCTCCTTTTCTTCTGTTAAGAAGAATTTAGAGACAGTAGAGGAAGGAATTCAATTC
>NW_013563688.1:29312-30818 GCF_000499605.1 Eimeria maxima | reverse complement strand
CAGCAGCAGCAGCAGCAGCAGCAGCAACAGCAGCAGCAGCAGCAGCAGCAGTAACCTTTTTGCCACTAACGGTGGGCTATTTAATTCCTTCTTTTCCCTCTAAGGAAATCTGTTTGTTTTACAGCAGGCACTTATTCAGCTGCGGATACACCCCAGCTGCTGCTGCTGCTGCTGCTGCTGCTGCTGAGGTTACCCTCCTTGCTGCTGCTGCTGCTGCTGCAGTAAGCTGTCAGGTACTTCGACGTCGTTTGTCCACTAATACTTGAGGCTGTCGCCTCGATTTGCTGCTGCTGCTGCTGCTGCTGCTCTGTGTGTATATCCTTAGCCAGCAGCAGCAGCAGCAGCAGCAATAGCAGCAGCAACAGCAGCAGCAACAGAAGTTTGTTGCTGCAGCAGCTTGTGGGCCCCCTCTACGACCTCCTGTTTGTTTTATTAGCGCCTGGCAGCAGCAGCAGCAGCACGAATTTCTGCTGCTGTGTCTCCACAGTTTGTCGATAGCAACAGCAGCAGCAGCAGCACCTGTATTGCAGCAGCAGCAGCTGCTGCTGCTGCTGCATGCGCTGCACTAGCAGCAGCTAAAGGGCTACAATTTCAATATCTTGTGTAGCTCCTCCTGCAGCCTTGTGGCTGTACGTTTGTCTTTCGCCTTATACCTGCAGCAGCAGCAGCTGCTGCTGCTGCAACAGCTGCAGCAGCAACAGCAGCGACAGCAGCAGCAGCAGCAAAAGAGGAAGGATATTAGAGTGCAGCAGCAGCACGTATCCGCCTTGTAAGCTCAGGGAATGTGCAGCCTGAGCAATTCATCTGGCGGCTTGCTGCTGCTGCTGCTGCTGCTTGGTTGGCATCATTTTGCTGCTCTTGCTGCTGCTGCTGCTGCTGCTGCAGCTGCTGCTGCTGCAGCAAGATGACGCGCAGTGTCCATCGCCCGCTGCAGTGCAGCCAAAGATCTATTGGTGTTAATTTTGCTTCCTTAGGCTGCAGCACGCAGCTACGGGGTATACCTGTATGCTCTGCTGCTGCTGCTGCTGCTGCAGCTGCAGCAGCAGCAGCAGCTACCGGTGCAGCAGCAGCAGCACCCGGTGTATCCGCAGCAACACCGGCACCAACAGCAGCAGATACAACAGCAGCAACAGCAGCAACAGAAGATTCAACAACAACAACAGCAACAACAACAACAACAACTGCAGCAGCAGCAGCAAGACGTTTCTCTTTGCTGCGCGATGTGCTGCTGCATGCAGTATATGGTCTGCTGCGTCTGCTGTCGCTGCCGCTGCTGCTGCTAGGCTTGCTGCTGTCATTAAGATGTTTGCTGCAGCAAGCAGCAGCAGCAGCATGTCTTTCTCTTGGCTTTAAGTTATGCCCAAGGAGAGCAGACTACCGCATGCAATCCGATCTGCTGCTGCGTGCTGCTGTTGCTGCTGCTGATAATGCTGCTGCTGCTGCTGCTGCAGCAGCAGCAGGTGCTAGTCATGCAGCAGCAGCAGCAGCATCCAAGACAACTACACT
>NW_013563688.1:19312-24312 GCF_000499605.1 Eimeria maxima | reverse complement strand
CAACTGTCTCCTCTTCTTCTTGCCAGTAAGTTATTACCCATACATACATACACAACAATACACATATATGCATGCATGCATGCATGCGATGCATGCATGCATGCATGTGTCTCTGCATGCATGCATGTGTCTCTGCATGCATGCATGCATGCATGTCTTTTGTTTGTTTGTTTGTTTTGGAGGGGAGAGGGTTGTGTTTTTTGCTGCTCTTGCTGCTGCTGCTGCAGTATGTCTTGCTGGATTTGTATATTATTGCTGTGTGCTGCTTCTGCTGCTGTTGCTGCTGCTGCTGCTGCTGCTGCTGCTGCTGCTGTGTTGCAGTACTTCTTTACGGTGTATCTTTATACCTTTATTAATTATTTATTTTCTTTTTTATTTATTAAGGAGACAAATTGTCTCCTCTGCTGTCTCTGCAATACCCCATGTACGAATCCTCCTGCTGCACCCCTTGCTGCTGCTGCTGCTGCTGCTGCTGCTGATGCTGATGCTGCTGTTCTCCCTGTTGCTGTTGTTGTTGTTGCTGCTGCTGCCGGTTTTGCTGAGGCAGTTTTTGCGGTTGCTGTCCTTGCTGCTGCTGTTTTTTGCTGCTGTCTTCTCTGCTGCTGCTGTCTTTGCTGCTGGTATTGTGTTTGCTGCTGCATCAACAGCTGCTGCTGCTGCAGTTGTTTGCATATATGTATATATTTGCTGTTATATATTGTGGTGTATATGCAGGTATTTGTATTATTAATATCTTATATATTTACTATTTGTGGGGTTTTGCTGTCTTTGCTGCTGCGGCCTTTTGCTGCTTCTTCTCTTCTTTTGTCTATACAACATACTATTAAACAATATACACCAGGTAATAATATATACACTGCAGCAGCAGCAGCAGCAGCAGCAGCAGCAGCAGCAAGAGGAGGAGCAGCAGCAGCAAGAGCAGTAGCAGTAGCAGTAATAGTAGTTGTAGTAGCAAGAGTTGGCTGTAGATATTTGTCTATGTGCTGCTGATTTGCTGCTGTTGCTGCTGCTGCTGTTGCTGCTGCTGCTGCTGCTGCTCTTGCTGCTGCTGCTGTTGCTGCTGCTGCTGCTGTTGCTGCAGGGTTGCATTCTGGTTCTCATGAAGAAAGACGCACGACTAGAGTTCGTGCGCCAGCCCTGGCTGCTGCTGCTGCTGCTGCTGCAGATCAGCAGCAGCGACAGCAGCAGCAACAGCAGCAACAGCAGGAAGGAGGAGACACGAGAGCAAAGCCTCTTCGCCGCCTCCATCTAGGTAGGGTTTAGGGTTTAGGGTTTAGGGTTTAGGGTTTATTATTGTTATAGTTATACTGTTAGCTGTCTCTTAGCTCGTTCTCTGCCGCTGCAGCAGCAGCAGCAGCAGCACCACCACCGCCACCATCAGCATCAGCAGGAGGAGCAGCAGCAAGATAATTTATGTATGTATGTATGCATGCAGGTTGTCGCTATATACTACATTATATAAATATATATTGTCTCCTTAGATTTGTATTTTTGTCTCTTTTTTTATCTGCTGCTATTACCTGTCTCCTTATATTCTCAATAGATTTGTCTCTTTTTTGTTTGTCTCCTTTTTCTTTATCTATTAATAATAATTATAATTATTATTATTTACCTATACTTACCACCAGCAGCAGCAGCAGCAGCAGCAGCAGCAGCAGCAGCAGCAGCAGCAATGGGGTGTATAACTTACCTAATAACTCTGCATCTTCTATACCTACGGATATCTCCTCTCTGCAGAGACAGCAGCAGCAGCAGCAGCAGCAGCAGCAGCAGTATATACATAACGCACATCCCTATCATGCTCATCATCAGCATCAGCATCAGCATCAGCAGCAGCAGCAGCAGCAGCAGATAAATGAGCCCGTGCTGCGCTCCTATCAAGAATATAGCCAATTATCTGTTGCTGCTGCATGCGATTTACCTGGCTTAGATCTAACATTACAAAAGAGGCGTCTCCTTGCTGTCCCCTTTGAGTTGCTGCTGCGTGCTGCTGCAGCAGAAAACTTTCCTGCTGCTCATTCCTACCAACAACAACAGCAGCAGCAGCAGCAGCAGCAGTACCAACAGTACCAGCAGCAGCAGCAGCAGCAGCAGCAGCAGCAATCTCTTATGACGTTTATTAACAAGATGGCAGTTAAGGAGACATGTCCTCTATGGGCAGACGAACAGATCAGGGAGGCATCACGTCTATACACCAGGAAGCAGCAGCAGCAGCAGCAGCAGCAGCAGCAGCAGCAGCAGCAGCAGCAGCAGCAGCAGCAGCAGCAGCAACTGCAAGAAAGTATTCTGTCCTCTATAGTTGAATTTAACTTTGGGCCTCGTGCTGCTGCATTAACAGAGACACCCCGTATAGCTGATCTGCTGCTGCCGCCACAGCAGCAGCAGCAGCAGCAGCAGCAAGATAGCAGCAGCAGCAGCAGCAGCAGCAATAACAACATTGGATCAACGGGGAAAGGTGGTGCTGCTGCACCTTCATGGGGAGGAGACTCCAGCAGCAGCAGCAGCAGCAGTGGTGTGCTGCTGTGGTCTGCTGAGGCCCGTCATCTGCTGCAGGAGACAGCAGCATTAGAGACAGCTGTGCTGCAGCAAATGGAGACACTTTTTGTGCTGCTGGGGGGACTAGAGGAGCCCCTCTTTCCTTATACGGACCCTACAGATATATTTCAGGTAGATGCTGCTGCTGCTGCTGCTGTTGCTGCTGCTCCTGGTGGTGTTTATGGTGCTGCTGGTGACCCCACACTGGAGCAGCAGCAACAGCAACAGCAGCAGCAGCAGCAACAACAAGTTTTGCTGCAGCATCAACTATTATCCGCAACTGCACAACAACCAGGACGTCAGCTGCTGCAGTTGCTGCAGCAGCAGAAGCAGCAGCAGCAAGAAGAAGCAACAAGTGCAGCAGGAGGACGAGTTAGTCTTTCTGTACAATTTCTTGCTAGAGGATTAAAAACAATAGAAGATCTTGTTAGACAATGGGTACGTCTGCTGCTGCTGCTGCTGCTGCTGTTGCTGCTGCTGCTGCTGCTGGCGTGTGTACCCTTGCGCGGTTATCTCGTTTTTGCTGCTGCTGCAGCAAGTGCAGCAGCAACAAATAAAGGGTATATTTTTTTCTTGTGTTATATTTGCTGCTGCTGTTGCTGCTGGTGCTTGTGTTGCTGCTGCAGCTGTCTTTGCCTTCTTCGGATACTGCTGCAATATATTCTGCGGTGCAGCAGCAGCTGCTGTTGCTGCTGACGACGCAGCAGCGACCCGCTGGAGCAGCAGCAGCAGGAGGAGCAGCAGGAGCAGCCCGCAGATGCAGCAGCAGCGACGGCAGCAGCAGCAGCACATGTACTGATGGTATAAATAACTGGGAAGAAGATGAGGAAGACGAAGAAGACGAAGAAGAAGACGAAGAAGACTTGCTGCTGCTGCAGCAGCAGCAGCAGCAGCACCAGCAGCAAACAAACCCGTACTACACCAACCATAATAATCATCATCATTACCAGCAGCAACAATACCACCATCAGCAGCAGCAACACCTGCAGCATGATCATCATCATCATCATCATCATCATCAGCAGCAGCAGCAGCAGCAGCAGCAGCAGCAGCAGCAGCAGGAGCAGCAGCAGGAGGAGGAGGAGGAGCGTGTATATTTACAGCGTTTATCTCCAATATTATGCCTAAGATGTATAATGTTTGATGATATAACAGGAGACTGTATAGATAAAGGAGACAAAAAGGAGACAGATTATATAAGAAAAAAAAATATTCATGAATGTTTACGTAAGATAGAGGCATATAAACTATTCCTTACTACAGATAATATTAATAACAGCAGCAGCAGCAGCAGCAGCAGCAGCAGCAGCAGCAGCAGCAGCGGTGGTGGTGGCGGTGCTTCTGGTGGTGGTAGCAGCAACGCGGGAGGACACACCGTTGCTGCAGGAGAAGGTGCTGCAGGGACAAAGGAGGAGACAGCAACAGCAGCAGCAGGAGGGGAGTCTGCTGCTGCTTCTGCTGCTGCTGCTGCTGCAGCAGCAGGAACAACAGGTGACGGAACAGCAGCAGCAACAGGAGAGGAAGAAGTAACATTAGAGACAGTAAATAGTTGTAACTTAACCCATCTAAGTTCCCCTGTCAGTGGCAGCAGCAGCAACAACAACAACAGCAGCAGCAGCAGCAGCAGCAGCAGCAACATGAGACGTACAGCATCAGCAGAGGAGATCCGTGCAGCAAAAATGGTGGTACAACCCCGTTTTATAATCCCCCCCTCTCCTTCTCCTTCCCCCTCCCCTTCCTCCCCCACCGCCCCCAGCAGCAATAGTACCACCAACAGCAGCACCAACAGCACCACCAACAGCAGCAGCAGCAGCAGCAGCAGCAGTATGGATGCAGTAGGGGCTATAGAGGGCCTATGCGGATTTACGTCTCAATCCTTACACCAGAGGGAATACATAATACCTATCTATAAGAAAAGGCCTGCTGCTGTTTGTCCTTCTTGTCTTAGACAATTGCTGCTGCTGCAGCAAGCAAGAGTTGATCTTTATTGTTATCATCATCTGTTAATACATATTGCTAAACAATATAATATTAAAAATAATAGCAGCAACAGCAGCAGCAGCAGCAACAGCAGCAGCAGCAGCAGCAGCAGCAATGCTGTTGCCTTTGATAGTAAGACATCCTTGTCTTTGTTAGCAAGAAAGAAAATTCTTTTATTAAAATTAAGGGATGTTCTTTCTCTTATACCTATGCAGCAGCAGCAGCAGCAACATCAGCAGCAGCAGCAGCAACAGCAGCAGCAGCAACAGCAGCAGCAACAGCAGCAGCAGCAACAATCGCAACAGCAACAGAGAACGGAGAAGTGGAATGGCTCTCGTGCCAGTGAACAGCAGACATCTGCTGCTGCTGCTGCTGCAGGAGGAGCAGCAGCAGGAGCAGCAACAGGAGAGGAAGGACAGCAGCAAGCTGTACAGCAAGGGACAATGGGGTTACTATCTTGGTTGCTGCAGTGGCATATATTTGCT
>NW_013563688.1:11812-14312 GCF_000499605.1 Eimeria maxima | reverse complement strand
TGCTGCTGCTGCTGCTGCTGCTGCTTAGGGTTGATATGATGCGGGATTTGGCATTAGCGAGTTGTGTTGGTTTTAGGTGTATACGCAGCAACAAAGAATAATAATTATAATTTATAGCTGCTTATTAGGGTTTAGGGTTTAGGGTTTAGGGTTTAGGGTTTGGGGTCTAGATATATACGCAGCAACATAGAATATAAATAGTAATCTATATGTATAGCTGCTTAATTAGGGTTTAGGGTTTAGGGTTTAGATGACGGGTTGTATAGAAGAAACAAGGAAAATAAATAATAATTAAATGATGATTCTTAGTAAGAGTGTTTACTTCTAGGGTTTAGGGTTTAGGGTTTAGGGTTTAGATGGTGGTTTCTATGGAGGATATTTATTTACTTTTTTCCTCATAGGGAAGCAGGCAAGAGGGTTTATTTTGCTTCTCTTTATTGAATAATAAATAATAAATAATAAAAAAAGGAAGAAAAAGAAGAAAAAAGAAGAAAAAAGAAGAAAAGGAAGAAAAAAGGGGAAAAAAGTATAAAAAGGAATAAATGTCTTATATATAGGAGAAGAAACAATGCGCAGAGAAGGGAAGGAGGAGGAGGAGGAACAAAAAGTAATAATTAAAATAATAATAAATAAATAAATAAATAATAAATTAATTAATTAATTAATTAAATTAATAAAAATAAATAATTATTTTTTTTTTTGCTGTACAAAGGAAGCGCCGATGCTGCAGCACACCCATTGGGGTGTATAGGCAGCTAAATAGTTATGCAGATAAATAGGGAGAAAAGAGGAGAAAAAAGAGGGAATAAAAAAGAAATAAATTAATTTAATTAAATAAAATATATTTTATAATTATATTTCTTTTTATAAGAAGAAAAACAACAAAAAAATAACATAAAAGAATAAAAAAGATCACCAAGAAAAGAGGAAGTGACCCCGAGACTGGCTGCAGCAGCAGCAGCAACAGCAACAGCAGCAGCAGCAGCAACAGCAGCAGCAGCAAAGGGGCTGGGACCTCGATTGTTTGTCTGAGGAAGCAAAAGGAAATCCTTTTTATTTGTTTTGTTTTATTTATTTAATTGTTTATATTTAGCTGTTGCCCTGCATTTCGGGTGTATATGCAGCACCAGCAACAGCAGCAGCAACGGCAGCAACAGCAACAGCAGCAGCAGCAGCAGCAGCAGCAGACGAACAAAGCGAACTTCCTCATGAAATAATAACCTTTATCTATATTTTTATTTGTACTTAATATAGATCTAATTAATAAACAGCAGAAGTTTCCCTGTTGCTGCTGCTGCTGCTGCTGCAGCATTTGCTGCTGCTGCTGTTGCTGCTGCTGCTGCTGCTGCTGCTTCCCCCCAGTACTATACTCTCTTTTGTCTTGTGTGTCTTGGGGGGTTATTTTTTGTGTATTTGTTTACATAAAAAAAATTAATTTTTATATAATTAATTAATTAATTAATTAATTATTTATTTATTTATTAAATTAAACTAAGAAGAAAAGAAGAAAAAAAAAACACTGCAGCATCAGCAGCAGCAGCAGCAGCAGCAGCAGCAGGAAGGAGACAAAAGGAGACACTTTATGCGTGATATATATTAACGGAGATGGAGACAGCAGCAACTGCTGCTGCTGCTGCTGCAAGAAAGAAAAGGAGACAAAAATAAAATTGAGGTGTACGTACACCAGAAAGGAGACAGCAATGTTGCATTATATATTTATTGCTGCCTAATTGCAGCAGCAGCAGCAGCAGCAGCAGCGGCAGCAGCGGCAGCAGCAGCAGCAGCAGCAACTGCAGCAGCAGGAGCAAATGCAACAGAATATAAACTAACGCAGCAGGATTAAACCCTCATCAACAGCAACAGCAGCAGCAACAGCTGCAGCAACAGTAACAACAGCAGCAGCAACAAGAGCAGCAGGAGCAGCAGGAGCAGCTGTCTCCTTTTTTATTTATTGTCTCTTCTTTTAATAAAATAAATAAATAAATAAATAAATAAAAATGAGTAAGAATAAAGAAAAAACAAAACAAACAAAGACAACAAACCCTCGGATGCCCAATGGCTTTAAACCGACGGAGACTTATTACTTAGATGCAGACACGAAAAGTAAGGGTTTAGGGTTTAGGGTTTAGGGTTTAGGGTTTAGGGTTTATGGTTTAAGGGTTTAGGGTTTATGGATTTATAATTTTTAGCTCAGGTATAAAAGGACAGTTAGCATTTGTTGTTAGGGTTTAAGGGTTTACCATTTAAATGTTGGAATTTTCTGTTAACAATCTATTAGGGTTTAGGGTTTAGGGTTTAGGGTTTAGGGTTTAGGGTTTAGGGTTTAGGGTTTATGTATTTTTTTTTTAGGGTTTCTTAGATAGAGCAGCAGCTCGCTGTTTATCTCAAGGAACAAATGCATGGACAGCAACAGATCATACTAATTATACACTAGAGACTGCAGGTTATGAGGGTTTATTCAATTTATTACCTGGTTTGTTTATTTATTTATTTATTTTTA
>NW_013563687.1:2972-4537 GCF_000499605.1 Eimeria maxima | reverse complement strand
TCTATCTATCTATCTATGTATCTATGTATCTATCTATCTATCTATCTATCTATCTATCTATCTATCTATCTATCTATCTATCTATCTATCTATCTATCTATCTATCTATCTATGTATCTATGTATCTATCTATGTATCTATGTATCTATGTATCTATCTACCTATCTATGTATCTATCTACCTATCTATGTATCTATGTATCTATCTATCTATCTATCTATGTATCTATCTATCTATCTATCTATCTATGTATCTATCTATCTATCTATGTATCTATCTATCTATGTATCTATCTATCTATCTATGTATCTATCTATCTATGTATCTATCTATCTATGTATCTATCTATCTATGTATCTATCTATCTATGTATCTATCTATGTATCTATCTATGTATCTATCTATGTATCTATGTATCTATGTATCTATCTATGTATCTATCTATGTATCTATGTATCTATGTATCTATGTATCTATGTATCTATGTATCTATGTATCTATCTATCTATCTATCTATCTATCTGGACAGCACGTCGGAAGGAAATCAGTAGAAGGACAAGGTGAAATCATTTCAAGGTCACCAAGAAATACAGTGGGTATGTGGATGCGTTGAAAATGTACGCTCGAACGTCTACTCGGTTTCAAACTTTAAGAAGATATAAGCATGGACACCACGATACTGCTGTTATGAACAGTCTGTGCGTCTCTTGATGTGGAGTTGAGCATGACGATTTATTGTATTGGCTTCTGGCATTCAGGGAATTTGGCTGTTCCTTTGCACCAAATAGCTGCATGTTCAAAATGATTGACAAGCACTTGGTGGAAACAGGGGACTGCTGGTATCCGTCTCAGTCTCTATGCTGTCGACTACAACTACAACCGTCCTTGTACGAAGGTAACTGGGTGGCAAGTAAAATATGAAGGTTCTCACCGTTGTCTGTGTTTTCCTCATGGGGAACAGGCTGTGTGTTGTTGGCCAAACAAGCGTTCTTTATATCATCAGACGGAACGCAAACTGGTTTCACGCTCCCCACATTTTGTAGAAAATTTTCGAGCAAAAGAAGGGACGTTTCGCTTTACAGTAACTGATAGTTCGTTTGCCCAACTTGAGGGGCGAAGACGACTGCTAGGTTGGACTGGGTTGATAACTCCAACAGACCGTGAGCTTCACAGGGTATCGAGTCCTTCTCACTACCACGCATGAACTCCATCTTACACCGTGCACGTTTTCCCTTCGTTGCACGAAGTATGCCGCTTTCCACGCATGACAGTATTCAGTATTTGTTTTACTTGTGGGACAGAGAGCGATAGCCAATTCGGAAAAAGTTGGAATCATGAACAGCTGGTGAGCTCCCTTTACGAAACATGCTTTTTGGCCCATTCGAAGTTAAAAGTCTCGAGAGCGCATAACCTCACTTTGTTACATACTATGTCGAAGTGCTCATTTAAGAGCAGCACATCTTAAGTTGCTTGACACACTAATGAGCTAATAGAACACCAAGCCTAACACGCTCGGTAGCAACACTGAGGGTTTATTCAAACGCGTGAAGACGGTTGGCTCGTGT
>NW_013563687.1:0-2872 GCF_000499605.1 Eimeria maxima | reverse complement strand
TTATTCAAACGCGTGAAGACGGTTGGCTCGACATCCGGGCGTGCCGTAGGAGTTGGAGCTCCCTCGCATCACCCTTTCCAACCTTTTTTGCTCGAGGCGGCAACGCCCAACTCCAAAACCCAGCTATCAAATTTTCAACGCCGAGGCGCCTTCCAAAAATATGTATGAGATGCATTGGAATGCGGCAAAGACACGGCAATCTAAGAGCTGTTAAGAGCTGTACTCTGGCTGCTTCAAAGCTCATGGCAGAGGTCCACCTTACGGGATAAGCAAGTCTAATCAACGTGCTGGAACTGTGTGAATGATTAAATCGGGAAGAGTAGAAACCACAACCAGAAAGTGAGCCGCACTTCCGACATGGTATAATCCGGGTTAGCCCACGGTTACCTGCCTAAGGCGAGCTACCTGTATCTGGTTACCTGGCCCGCTAACACCGAAGTCCTATCCTGCAAACAAACAGCTAGACTGACTTGCATACGTATTTGCCACCAATGGGTGAGTTGGAGGAGATGGTCAGCGGTTCCACAGGTGGAGCTATATGCTGGCCTCTTTCGATGCACATGGATTAGGGACCGCTACCAGCATATGCAATGCCATCCACGGTGCATCATACCTCAACAAGGATGTAAGCTCCATTTCCCACAGGATATAATCCAAGTGCCGGTAGCAGGTAGTGGGCACGCATCTGGCGTGAATGCCACTGCTCTCTGCCGCACAAAACATGTGAGATACTCATTTCTTTGGAACAGCGCAATCATAGGCTTCATACGAACTATTGACCTGCAGTGGACCATTACCGTTGAATGGTGATGTTAGCTCAAAGCAACATATGAATTGCAGGGAGCGCCTTAGGCACAAACCCGTGCTGGAAGTATAGTGTTGGGGATCGGTTGAACAGTTGTCTCTGCTCTCTGAATACGCCAACACTTACCAGATCGACATATCCAGAGTTGCAGATCCCCTGGGAGCCGAGATTGTTGCCAAAGATTTACCCACGCAAGGCTACAGTTGAAATCAGCTTTCTACAGTATTGCAGAATTTCAACTTAGCCTTGCGTGGGCAAAGCATTGTCATCATCGTCTGACGTTCTCTCCTCTAGGCTCCAGATTGCTTGCATACCGCTTCCGGCTGTGTCCCAGCGTTTCCGATGTGCTACGTCCATGCGTTGAATGTGGCTTTCCGACACTTGCATAGGTTTTGTTTTCGGTTCCGCCCGACAATTTAGGGTGTTTGCATAAGAGTGTTATAGTCTTGCCAACTCTCTTTGTAATACCGTCACAGACGCCCCTAACTCGTGAAGCGAGGTGCATGACTCGCGAAGTGGTCGACATCCAGGATATGCGTCTTGGGTGGGAGTATCGCTAGAGGTTGTGCTGACGTCTGTGAATGCTTTTAGTACTTCTGCTCAGTGCGTCATTCGATTGGTAACCGTAGAAACCATGCGAACAGCTTTGCGAGTCTTGTGGACGGCTAAAGGTGCATATTTTTTCTATGAGATTTCGCATCCGCAATGTACAGGGAGTACGTATCATAGTGTGCAACTCTGTAGATTGTCCCTATGACAGCGGAAGTGGTGCGCATAGGATTTCCACGATTGCAGTCAATCCAGAGCTGACGATCCACTTATTTCTGGCATCTCCGTTCGTCAATGGATCCAGCCGGATTTAACCGTAGCCTTGCTTGGCAGAATATTTGCCTTGAAGGCATATATGTCTGTCCTACGATGCAGATTGCTTGCTTAGCGAGTCTGGCGGAGTTCAGGCGATTCCGGTATGCTACGCCCATTCGTTGGATATGGCAATCCAATGGATCCTTCTAGGTTTAGACTTTCTGTCAGCATTGGTGGGCTTTCATTGGGGCCTAAAGCTGTACTTTTTCGCATTCGTCCATAGTGCACTCCACGGGGAATCGCATCGGTAATATACAGATAGTTTCCTAAAGCTACGTATCTTCCTATTTGTTTGCACAGCAAACCACGGGACCTCGCATCCGCAATATTCAGCGAGTATGTATCATAGTGTGCAATTCCGTGGATCGTCCCTATGGCAGCGGAAGTGGTTCTCAGGGCACTTCCGTGATTGCATTGATTACAGATTGCTTGCTTAGCGAGTCTGGCGGTGTTCAAGCGATTCTGGTATGCTGCGCCCATTTGTTGGATATGGCAACTCAATGGATCCTTCTAGGTGTAGACGTTCTGTCAGCATTTCTGGGGTTCCATTGGGGCCTAAAGCTGTACTTTTTCGCATTGGGTCGTAGTGCACTCCACGGGGAATCGCATCGGTAATATACAGATAGATTCCTAAGCTACGTATCTTCCTATTAGGTTGCACAGCAAACCACGGGACCTCGCATCCGCAATATTCAGCGAGTACGTAGCATAGTGTGCAAGTCCGTAGATTGTCCCTATGGCAGCGGAAGTGGTGCTCAGGGCATATCCGTGACTGTCATCAATCCAAAGTTGACGATGTAATCAACCCAAAGTTGATGTAATCAACCCAAAGTTGAAGATCCACTTGTGCCTGACATTTGTGTGCATCAGTGGATCCAGCCGGTTTCAACTGTAGCCTTGCGTGGCAAAATATTTGCCTTGATGGCATCTGTGGCTTTCCTACGATGCAGATTGCTTGCTTAGCGAGTCTGGCGGTGTTCAAGCGATTCGGATTTATTGGATATGGCGATCCAATGGATCCTTCTAGGTGTAGACATTCTGTTGTGCTCGACAGTACTTGTTGCTAGCAAGTGTTCGGACAATATTCATTCTGTTTGTAGTGCAAGCACAGATGCCCCTTACTGGTTCAGTGATGTCAGATGCTTATGACATGCGAAAGCGTGGATATCAAGTATGTACGTCTTGGTTGGGAGATTGGGTGGA
>NW_013563686.1:2802-4055 GCF_000499605.1 Eimeria maxima | reverse complement strand
TTATTAGTTAATTAGGTTAATTATATCTATAATAAATAGTAAATAAATAAATACATAAATAAATAAATAAATAAATAAATAAATAAATAAATAAATAAAATAAAAAAAAGATTTATTATTGGCTTTCCTTTTATAAATATAGCATGCATATATGCATGCATGCAAGCGTGTCTCTTTTTGGTGTCTTGCTGCTGCTGCTGCTGCTGCTGCAGCAGCAGCAAGACACCAAAAAGTAAAGAAACAGACAATAAAATACATAAATAAAAAGAAGCAAAAAAAGAAAATAAATAAAATAAATAAATAAATAAATTAATTAATTAATTAATTAACTAATAACAACAAAATAGTAACAGAGAAGCAACTGGGGGTCCCCCCAGCCCCAATGTTGACCGTTGTTGCTGCTGCTGCTGCTGCTGTTGCTGCTGCTGCTGCTGCTGCTGCTGCAGTGTCTGTCGATACAGCTGGACAATTATGTTGCAATGAAAAGGAGAATTAATTTGAATTTATTTTTATTTATTTTTAATTTATTTATTTATTTATTTATAAAAAGATGATTGTTGCTGCTGCTGTAGGCAGCAGCAGCAGCAGCAGCAGCAGCAGCATATTTCTTCAGGATTGGCGTTTGTTGCTGTCGCTTGCTGTTACTGTTATTGCTGTTATTGCAGGTATGTTTGTTGGTAAAAAAGGAGAAAAAAAGGAATAAATTAATAAAATTAATTAAATTAATTAATTATTTGTTTATTTTATTCTTTTTTATTCTTTTTTTCCCTCTATTTATGTATATTTCCTTCTTTTTTTTTTCCTCCCCGTTACCTGCACGTACACCTGAAATATTGAGGTGTCTATGCATATATAAATAAATAAATGTAATTATATATATTAATTAATATAAATAAATATATTTATTATTTATAATATTTATTATATATTTATTAATTCTTATTTCTTCTTAATATTTATTTATCTCCCTACTACTATTAACTATTGCTGCTGCTGCTGCTGCTGCTGCTGTAAATATATATCTTTTTGTCCTGCTGGTCAATTTTCATGATTTTTTTTGCTGCTGCAGCAGGAGTAGCAGCATACATAAAGAGAATTATATTATTTGCTGCTGCTGTTGTTGTTGCTGGTGCTATTATTGTTATATAGGTTATATATATTATTATTATATAAGTGAATATTATATACCTACACCTTTATTATTAGATAAAAAAAAAAAAAAAAAAAAAAAAAAATTAAAAAAAAAAAAAAAT
>NW_013563685.1:2135-4149 GCF_000499605.1 Eimeria maxima | reverse complement strand
ATATATATATATATATATGCAAGCTTCAACCTACAGGCGACTGCACCAGCAGACAAAACGATACAGAGACACGCACACGGACAGCCCCAGCAGCACAAGCACCAGCAGCAACAACAACAGCAGAAGCAGTAGCAGTAACAGCAAAAGCAGCAGCACCAGGTCTACAACTCGTACCTTCCTTCATCGCTAGTATAAATTTTAAAGTCGTGGCGGAATGTGCTGTGAAGTCGCAGTAACCCTGCGCTGTCTCCTGCAACGGGTCAACACAAAACCCTAAACCCTAAACCCTAAACCCTAAACCCTAAACCCTAATAGCATGCGTCTCCGGTCTCATGAAAGCAACAGCCGATGCGCAGCGCCACGCAGTTGGAGGCCCTGCAGCTGCTTCTGCGGGAGGAACCTGCCGCACAGAAGCATCAGGAGCTGCTGCTGCTGCTGCTGCTAAACCATTGGACCCACAAACAATAACACTTCCCACTGCAGCAGGAGCAGCAATACGAGAAGGCGCTCCAACAGCAGCAGCAACAGCAGCAGCAACAGCAGCATGAACTGACCTGGATAGAGTTGGTATCGGAAGCGTTGCCCTAAGTCCTCTGCCTGTTTCCTTCCTATAGCTGTTAGCTCTCCCCCCCATTTAGCTACAACAACACAACTCTCTAGTTGTTTGCTGCTGTGGCTGCTGGTGCTGCTGTTGCACCAGCCTGTGCTGTTGTTGCTGCTGACGCTGCTGCCTGCCTGCGGCGGTGACTGCTTTGCTGCAGGGCTGCTGCATGTGGTGTTCCCACGCTGCGCCTTTTCCTGCCAGTTTGCTACTGCTGCTGCAGCAGCAGCTGCTGCAGCAGCAGCACCAGCAGCACCGGCGCTCGGTGCCTCTGTTGGGCTTGCTGCCCCTGTGTAGTGGGTCTTATCAGCTAGGGTAAAGGAAGCAGCAGAAGCAACAGGCGGAGACAACAAACAGACAGGAGGGGCAGAAGGCAGTAAGGGGACACTGCAAGACCTTAAGACCCCAGGGGGGACACTTGCTCCACTAAGGCAAGCAGCCGATGCTTTACGGCTTAACTCTCCTTGAAATGTCTGCTGCTCTGTCTCTTGTGCCCCGTGCTGCTGCTGCTGTTGCTGTTGCTGCTGTTGTTGCGGTTGCTGCTGCTGCTGCTGTTTGGAAGAGGAGTCTCTTGGGGCGACCCCACATGAGGAGACAGAAGGAGACACATCTAATTCGTGTCTCCATCTTTTAGGCTTTAATTGTATTTTTCTATTTATACCTGCAAATCCATCACCCTGCAATAATACCTTTTGTAGCTGCTTATGCAGCCGCAGCTCTGCCTTAAGGGCCTCCAGGTGGCTCCCCTGCCGCGCTGCAGAGCTGCTCTGGCTGCTGTTGCTGCTGTTACTGTTGCTACTGCTGTTGCTGTTGCTGGTACTGTTGTTGCTGCGATCTTGCTGCTGCTGCTGTTGCTGTTGCTGTTGTGAACCATCATCCATAGGGGTAGGGGCGGAGGCGTCTCCTTCCCCTCCTACTGGTACCCCAGCTGCTGCGCCACTCGTCTGCAGCTCGTGAGTTGCTGCTGCCACCTCACGCCCCTGCAGCAGCAACAGCACAGAAGCAACGCGACGGCAACAGGGATGCACAAATAGGAGACACGCGATATTTGCAGACTCCAGCAGCAGCAAGGGTTGCTGCTGCTGCTCTTGCTGCTGCACGTAAGCTAGACCAGACGTTAGGGAGAATTCACACCAACAAACGCAGAAGCAACGACAGCAACAAATCCATCAGTAACAACAGCACGAGGAACAACAACAACAGCAACAACAGGAGCAGGAGCAGGAGCAGCAGCAAGTGTATCAGTACCACCAGCAGTATTTACATATACACAGACATATATACACAAACATAATTAATTAATTTATTTAGTTAAACTTAATACACTATTATATAATATTTATTGATTTATAAAATATTAATTAATTAATTAAATTAAATAAAAAAAAAAAAAAAAAAAAAAAAAAAAAAAAT
>NW_013563685.1:0-2035 GCF_000499605.1 Eimeria maxima | reverse complement strand
AAAAAAAAAAAAAAAAAAAAAAAAAAAAAAAAAAAAATAGTGTATAATATACAAGATTAGTAATAATATCTGTATTCCTCTCTAATAGATCCCTAAGCTCCTCAGGACTTTTTAATTTAATTTCTTTTTTTGTATTTTTTCCATCAAATAAATGTAATAAAATAGGTTGTGTAGATAAAAATTTTAATTTTTGTTTAGGTCTCCTGTCTCCATGTCTCATTACTACTACTACTGTTCTTAATTCTTCCTCTACTCCTTCTGTCTCCTCTTCTGTCTCTAATGCCATACATAAACAACGTGGCATACGACGACGTCCATCTCCTGTCTCCTCTTCTCCTCCTAATGGAGGAGGTAGGGGCCCACTATGGGGGCCCCCAGGTACCCAAAATACACCTGGTAAACTTGCATCTTCTTCATGAGGACAACGACGCTGCTGCTGTGCAAGATACAGTTCAAGATTCTGCTGCAACTGTAGTTGATGCTGCTGCGCTGCTGCTGCAGCTGCAGCTGCAGCTGCTGTTGCTTCCCCCTCTGTTCCTGATTCTGTTCCTGCTGCTGCTGGTAATGCTAATGACGAAGAAGAAGAAGAAGAAGAAGGTACAACAGTATGTAATGCAGCACGTGCACATCTATCTGCTAATTTATTTAAGAAATATAATCTTATTATACTACTACAATCCTCATAATATTTAACACTAGATTTAACAAAAGAAAATCCATTTACGTCACAAACAAAAGGACCACGACTTGTACGTAATATATCAAACCTAGTAACGTATAACAAGACAAACAAGATACATAAAGATATATATAAATAAAAATATACTGTCCCTGTCCCTGTCCTTGTCCGTGTGTCTCTGTTCTTTCTGTCTCTCTGTCTGTCCTTGTCCGTGTGTCTGTGTCCCTGTATCTGTCCTCTCTGTCTGTCTGTCTCTGTGTCTGCCTCTGTCTCTGTCTCTTTCCCCTCTGTGTGTCTATCTGTCTCTGTCTCTGTCTCTGTCCCTGTTTCTGCCCTCTCTGTGTGTGTCCGTGTGTGCCTGTTTCCCTTTTGGGTCCCTCCGTCTCCTCTTTGTGTCTCTATCTGCCTCCATTTTCTGCCTGTATCTCCCTTATAGTATTATACTATTCATATATTGGGGTGTACATACCCGCAGACAACTTGCTTGAATGCCCTCACGAGTTTATAAGCAATGCATTTCTCAAACTCTGTTAGTATGACGGGGTAGCGAACTTCCTTCCCTATATACACAAATAAGAAAAAAAAAAAAGGGTTTAGGGTTTAGGGTTTAGGGTTTAGGGTTTGGAGTTGTAGCAACATGCAAGATATGAATTACCCAAGAAAACAGGTGCATGCAGCTACTTCGGAGATACGTACACTGCAGCAGAAGCAGTTGCAGCAACGATAGCACAAGCAGCAGCAGCAACAGAAGCATCAGCAGCAGCAGCAGCAGCAAAAGGCAAAACATACCATCAGCTGAGCGGCAAACAACGCCATCTACGCTGGGGCTCTTCCTGGCTTCCGCATGCGCAAAAAGGGGTCCAACAGTGTATACCTTCAAACAGCAGCAGCAGCAGCAACAGCAGCAGACAGGCGATATGTAGCTGTGCAGCAAAGGTCAGAGAAAAAAGAGGAGACACAAAGGAGACAAAAAAAAGGAGACAAAAAAAAAGAAGACAAAAAAAAAGGAGACAGTGTTAATATTTACCTTAACATCTGTACCGAAGGTAGGGAGGAATTCTTCATAAAGATAAACACCATCCTTACGAACTTGATGGATATCAGGAAAGTAGCTGCTGCTGCTGTTCTGCTGCTTCCTGTATAATTTCTTACATCCTCCTCCTAATAGCAGCAGCAGCAGCAGCAGCAGCAAGCAGCAAGGACCAGACACAGCAGCAGCATTGCCAAAGACAGGGGAGACGCCTAGTAGTGCGTCGTGTTGTATATATATGTATATATATACATATGTATACATACATGTACACATATAAATACATATACACATTTATATGCATATGAGTATATATAATATATATA
>NW_013563684.1:19451-36951 GCF_000499605.1 Eimeria maxima | reverse complement strand
AACAGGAGATGGGCAGCAGCTTGCTGTGAATGTCCCTTCAAGTCCTAGAGATTCCTGCTGCTGCTGCTGTTGTTGTTGTTGTTGTTGTTGTTGTTGCTGCTGCTGCTGCTGCTGCTGCTGTTCTGAAGCTCTAGCAGCAGCAGCAGCTGCTGCTGCTGCAGCTGCCTGCCTGGCACCGTTGCTGAGGAGCTGCCGATACACCTCGTCATGGCGGGCGTCTGCTTCGCTAAGATACCCAGCGAACTGCTGCTTCTGCTGCTGCTGCTGCTCCTCGATATGCTGTTGGTCCTGTTGTTGCTGCTGCTCCTGTTGTTTTTCCTGCTGCTGCTGCTGCTGGCCTGTTTTCCTTTGGATCGCTCGCTGCAGCGTACGGTGAACCTCAGCAAAACTGTTGTTAAGTGCTGCTGCTTGCTGCGCATGTCTTGCTGCTGCTGCTGCATTTACTGCTGCTGCATGCCTTTGTGTCGTTGGCGCTGATGGGTGGTTGCTGGGCCCTCCTTCGATGTGCTGCTGCCGCAGCAGGTGCTGCTGCTGCTGCTTCTTTCGCTGGCGCTGCTGCTGTTGTTGCAGTTGCTGCTGCAGTTGGTGCTCCATCTGCTGCTGCCGCTGCTGCTGCAGCTGTTGATGCATGAGGTACTCTAGTGTTGTACTAGACCTCCTCCTTTCTGGTCCTCGTGGTGTATCCTGCTGCCACTGCTGCTGCTGCCACTGCTGCTGCCGCTGGTGCCGCTGGTGCCGCTGCTGCTGCTGCTGCTGCTGCAGCTGGCGGGACCTTGCATATGTAAGAGGAGGAGGAGGAGCAGCAGCAGATGCATCTGAATCTCTTGCTGTGTTCTCTCCTGTGCTGCGGCTAGCTGCGTAGCTAGCTGAGCAACTAACCATAGAAGGTCCACAGGGCCCTGCTGCTGCTGCTGCTGCTCCATCTGCTGCTGCAGCAACAGACACGGAGCTGCAGCAATTGAAATCGTACCCATATTGGCTGCTACTAGATCGACTGTTGTACCAGGGGCCCCCCAAAGGAGGGGGGCCCCTGGAAAGAGGCTGCATCGGTGCTGCTGCTGCTGCCGCTGCTGTCTGTGCTGCTGCTGTCGCTGTCTACTCTGCTGGTGCTGCTGCTCCTGTCTGTGCTGCTGGAATTCGTCGTGTTTGCGTTTTTGCTGTTGGTGCTCCTGCTGCTGCCGCTGCTTGTACTGATGTTGCTTTGGCGGCTGCTGCTGGTTAGGTTACTCTTGTTGCTGCTGTTGCCGCAGCTTTAAGGTTACTCAGCAGAAGAACAGGAAGGAGTACAATGCCTGCGGGCTAGGTCAGCTCTCCCTTAGGGTTTAGGGTTTACGGATTATGGTTTAGGGTTTAGGGTTAAGGGCTTGGGTATAGGGTTAAGATATTGGGGTGAGAGTTTAGCGATTAGGGTTTAGGGTTTAGGGTTTACAGTCTAATCGAATGGAAATGGTCTAAAGACAGGGAAGATCGAGTAAGTGTAGTGTTTAAATTTAGAGATTAGGGTTTAGGGTTTAGAGTTTAGACTTCGGCCCCGAGCAGAAAGGGATTTCCATTCGTGATGGAAGACCATTTCTTTAGGGTTTAGGGTTTAGGGTTTATTATTTAGGGTTTACAGCAAGCCGCAGGCTGTATAGGGTTTACTCGCCTTCGGGGCTGCATCTGTTTTGCTCAGCTGGCCCCAATGAACACACTAAACCCTAAACCCTAAACAGTAATCCCCCTAGTGTTGTAGCTGAAATGCTTCCGTTTCTTACGTCATTTGAGCTATTCTCGAAAATTTAGGGTTTAGGGATTAGGGTTTAGGGTCTAGGGTTTGGTCCCAGAAGTGACCCTGCGGGCGAGCCCACAGGGTCACTGTGTTGTGCTCAGTCCTAAGCCCTAAACCCTAAACCCTAAACCCTTAAAGCCTAGTCCGTAAACCCAAAATTTAGCCCTCTAAATTTGTCACTACATTTGTAGTAGTAAATACCGCGGTTTAGGGTTTACGCTTTAGGGTTTAGTGTTTAGGGTTTGTGGGGCCCGGACAATCCAGCGAAGATCACCGCTTGTCCAGCGGTTAGCAGCAGCCCCGTAGTGGGGTTTAGGGTTTAGGGTTTAGGGTTTACTGTTGACGTTTCAGGGTTAAGGGTTTATGGATTTCTTTTAATTCCTCTCCATTGACAAACTTCTTTTGTGTCTGTCTTCTTGCGATGCAGGCTCCTGGCTACCTTCAGCCTGTCTGCCGCTACGGTTTAGGGTTTAGGGTTTAGAGTTAGGGTTCTACCTTTGTCCACCTACCTTTTCCTTTTTCTTGTTTCTTCATGACAATACCACACATCGGCGCCTACGGCGTGCCGTTAGGGTTTAGGGTTTAGTGTGTAGTAATTAGGGTTTAGGGTTTAGGGTTTACGGTTTAGGGTTTAGGATGGAGGTCTTTACTGCCATTCAATGGGCTGCAGCAGCAGCAGCAACTGTTGCTGCTGCATCGAGGGTTTGGCGGTTGGCGGTGATGCCCAGCACAGAACCCCCTCTGCCCCTTTGGATGCAGGAGGACGAGGTAAACCCTAAACCCTAAACACTAAATCCATGGTGGCCGTCTGTGAGTGGAGAAAGACTGTGGCAGGATTACCGAGGCATATGTCTCCGCTGTTGCTACTGCTGCTGCTGTTGCTGCTGCTGCTGCTGTTGCTGCTGCAGAGTGAAGCAGGGGAGGACAGCGACGGAGAGGACATAACGGGCAACGTGCGTGAGATGCGTTGCTCTTTGCTGCTGCTTCTAGGCAGCAACAGTACAGGTAGCAGCAGCAGCAGCTGCTGCCGCTATAGTGGTGAGTTGTTGCTGCAGCTGCTGCTGCTGCAGCAACCAACAAAAAGAGATAAATTGCTGCTTAATTTCTCTGGTGATGTTATCCAAAGAATTTCAATCAATGGAAGACGAATTGGACCAGATGGACGGGCAGTCCATAGAAGTAAACCCTAAACCCTAAACCCTAAACCCTAAACCCTAAACCCTAAAGCCTGAGGATACAGATTTATTCTTTCTACAGATCTGCTGCTCTTGCCAGTTTTACATCTTGTGGTTACTGTTCTCGTCGCTGTTACTGTTGCTCTTGATCCTGCTGCTGCTGTTGTTGCTGCGTTGCTGCTGCTGCTGCGTTGCTCCTGCTGCGTTGCTGCTGCTGCGTTGCTGCTGCTGCTGCTGCAGGATCTCTATTTGAGGGTATATCTCAGCCTGTTATATGGAGGAATCATTTGCTGCAAATTCCCGGCAGTTTGCTGCTGCGTGGCAGCAACCAGCTGTACATACACTTCGTTAATGCTTATGCTGTAGCTGGTGCGCTGCTGCTGCTGCTGCTGGTGGTGGTTTTGCTGCTGCTAATTCTGCTGATGCTGCTGCTGCCTGTGCTTCTTGTGTTGTCATTACTTGTGTCTTTTTGTTGTGTCGGGGACAGGTGTCCGCGCTCAAGGGTCTAGGGTTTAGGGTTTAGGTTTTGTGGGTGCTGCAGAGGGCGGGGGCCTCCGCTGTTGCTTACTTGGGGAAGAAGGGGGCCCCTTCTTCTGTACCAAGTTGGAGGCATTTGATGGTCAAACCCTCATGCCCTGCATAGACAGCCAAAATGCAAAGGTAGGGTTTAGGGTTTAGTGTTTAGGGTTTAGGGTTTAGGGTTTAGTGTTTAGGGTTTAGGGTTTAGGGTTTAGTGTTTAGGGGTTTGTCGACTTATGATGTAGATGACCATCCAACTAACCGTCGCTGCACCGCCAGGCCTCACGGTGGTCTCCAATGGTGGGTCAAGAAGCCGTGCTGCAGCTGCAGAATTAGTGTTTAGTGTTTAGTGTTTAGTGTTTAGTGTTTAGTGTTTAGTGTTTAGGGTTTAGGGTTTAGGGTTTAGGGTTTGCTGCAGAACCCCTTGCTGCGGTGTATGCTGATCTAACGGCATACAGCGTGGAGGCGCAGCAGCCCTTTGGTTGTTGCGACTCCCTTCCTCCCTCTATTCTTGATGAGTTACCTCGGTAAACTCTAAACCCTAAACCCCAAACCCTAAACCCTAAACCCTAGTGACTAGACACTCAACCCTAAACCCTAGGGTGGAACAGTCTATGGAGGGTAATTTATGGGGTTTGCCTCCTGGGACTCCACGAAGGTTTTAGATTGTTGAGGGTTTAGGGTTTACGAATTAAAAACTAGGGTTGGCGACTGAGGGTTTAGGGTTTAGGGTTTAGAGTTGATGTCTGAGACTTTAGGGTTTGTTTGCCTCAGTGAAAGTTGCCGCGTTTGGGTTTTCCAGAGGACAGGACTCATTAAGTAACCCTTAACTCTAAACCCTAAACCCTAAACCCTAAACCCTAGCCGATAGAGGCAAAACCCTCGTCTGACGCAGCGTATACTGCTGTCGTGTTCTTTGCAATGCCTTTGAAGCTAAGGAATTAGGGTTTAGGGTTTAGGGTTTAGGGTTTGCGTTACAGTTGCTCGTCTCTCTTCGTTGCTGCTGGTCCTCTAAGGGCTGTGCGTGCTGATTTGCCACATCCACATGAGCTGCAGAGTAAACCCTAAACCCTAAACCCTAAACCCTAAACCCTAAAAATAGACATTTTGCCTCATGCTGTCCTCTCTTTTTCTCCCCCAATCCTTACTGCCTTTATTATTGCTTTTGCTGCTACTGTTGTTGCTGCTGCTGTTGTTATCGTTCCTGCTGCTGCTGCTGCAGCAACAGCAGCAACAGAGGTGCTGCCTTGGGCTCCCTGTGAGTCGCAAAGACGTCTGCAAATTTATTGGCGGCAAGCCTTGACAATCAACAACTCAGATTTGCAGGTACAAACCCTAAACCCTAAACCCTAAAACGTAAACCCTAAACCCTCAACCCTAAACCCTAAACCCTTAAGCATGCGTAATGGTGCTAAAAGCAGCAGACCCTTCGATGCATGGCGATTCAAAAGGGTACTGCTTTTGCTGCTGGTGCTAATGATCCTCCTTCTGCTGCTGTTGCTGCTGCTGCAGCTACTTGCTGCTTTGCTGCGTGATGCAGTCTTTGCTGCTGGGGAATCATTTGGTTGTTCGCTGCAGCGGCAGTTGCTGCATGTTGTCTTCTGTCCAGGGTTGGCTGTTCCTCTATGTAAAGGTAGCTACCACTGCTGCTGCTGCTGCTGCTGCTGCTGCTGCTGTTGCTGCTGTTGCTGCTGTTGCTGCTGCTGGTGTAGAGGGAATGCACAGGCGCAGCTGTAAGGTTCCACTCAACTCGCCAGTGCTGCTGCTGCTGTTGCTGCTGCTGCCGCCTTTGCTGCTGTTGTTCTTCTTCTTGTTGTTCCTGCTACTCTTGCTGTTCCCGCCCCACCCCATACTTTTGCTGCTGTTGCTGCTGCAGCATACTCGGGAGTAATGCTGTGCAGCGAGCTGCTGTTAGAAATTCTTTGTCCCTCTTTGCTGCGCCCCCTTGGGGGTGTCAGTGCAACAACAGCAACAGCAGCCGCAGCAGCAGCAGCTGCTGCTGCTGCTGCCGCGGCGACTTCAAGCAGCAGCGGCTGTTGCAGTCTTTCGGTTGCTGCCGTGGCACCATTTAGTTCCGCTGCATCTGCTGTCGCTGCTGCAGCAGCAGCAGCAGGAGCAGCAGCAGATGTAGAGAATTTAGTTACTGCTGTACATACACTCTATCGAGGGATTTGCTCCTTGTGGCTCTGCAGCAACTGCTGCAGTTGCTACTATGGTGGCCCCTGTGTCTATACATCTTACAACAACAGCACAAGCAGCAGCAGCAGCAGCAGCAGCAGCAGCAGCAGCAGGACATGCAGCATCGCATCCCCCCACGGGACCCAAAGCAGCAGCATCAGCACTTCTCGCCGCAGCAGCAGTTGCTGCTGCTTCAGCAGAAAGGTATATCGTATGGCCTGCAGCCGCAGGAATAGCTGCTGCTGCTGTGGCAGCAGCAGCAGCAGGACTGCACCATGCAAAATATGCTGCAGCGAAGGGAGACCAAGTATTAACTTTGGTAGCCGCAGCAGCACCTTTGAGGAAGCCAGCAGCAACTGCAGCAGCAGAAGCAGCAGCAGCGACATCAGCAACTTTAGCGACAGCAGCAACAGCAGCAACAGCAGCAACAGCAGCAACAGCAGCGAATGCAGCGTCAGCAGCAACAGCATGGGCAGGGCGCGTTTATTTTCTTTAGGTGCTCATCACCACATGACGCGCAGCAGAAACGGCAACAGCAGCAGCAGCAGCAGCAACTGCTGCAGCATGAATACAGCAGCAACAGCAGCAGCAGCAGCAGTAACAGCAGCAGCAGCAACGGGGTCCAGCTGCAGCGCCTCAAGCAGCAGCACGCTGCGCCTCCCTTGCCCTCATGATGACTGTTGGCTAATACATGCGGTGTCTATACACCTTGCTGCAGAAATACTATCAAGACCCAAGGTATAAACCCTAAACCCTAAACCCTAAACCCTGAAGGTTAAGAAGCAGGATATGTGAGTTAAAGACATCCAAAATTGAGTGGCTCCTAGGGTTTAGGATTTAGGGTTTAGGGTTTGTACGCTTGCTGCAGCGCAGTGCTTTCTTGCAGCAGCTGCTTCGGCTGCGTTGCATGCGGAGGCTGCTGCCGCTGTATAGTGTGGCACCTCTAAGCAGCAGCAGCAGCAGCAGCAATAGCCGCAGCAGCAGTAGCAGCAGCAGCGCAGACGAGAGTAGTGAGAATGAGCACGCCAGCCAGCCTTCACGTGCTGCTGATGCTGTTGCTGCTGCAGCGGCTGCTTCTGCTGCTGCTGCCGGGGCTGTGAACTTAATAGAGCAGCAGCAACAGCAGCAACAGCAGCACCAGCAGCAACAGCAGCAGAAAGAGCTGTGGAAACCGCAGCAGCAATGCAGATTCACTGATGGATTGGTGAGGGCTCCCCGGCAACAGCAGCAGCAGCAGCAGCAGCAGGAGCAGCAGCTGCAGCAGCAAGAGCAGCAAAGGTGTCAGCAGCAACTGCTTCTTGACGGTGATTCTTGGCAGCCAGAAGAAGCTGAGCAAGCAGCAGCAGCAGCAGCAGCTGCTGCTGCTGCTTCTTCTGCACCCCGCCACTTTAGGTGGCAGCAGCGCAGCAGGAGAACATTAAGGTCGAGCCCCCGTTTGCTGCTGTTGCTGCAGCAGGCAGCAGCAGAAGACTCCACGTGGTTGCATGCGGAGCACGAACAGCAGCAGCAGCAGCAGAAGCAACAAAGGCATCGGGAAACCGCCACAGGAATCAGCAACAGCAACAGCAGCAGCAGGAGCAGCAGCAGCAACAACAACAACAACAACAACAACAACAACAACAACAACAACAACAACAACAACAACAACAACAACAACTGCGACGCCCTTATTTGGCTGTGGTTTCATAGTCAAATAAAACAGTGGGCATATCGAACAGACCAAAAGGTATTCGCCAAGGGTTTAGGGTTTAGGGTTTAGGGTTTAGGGTTTAGGGGTTATGGTTTAGGGTTTATTTTTGTGTGTAGGTTTCAGCCCATCCCGTATGCATTCAGCGCAGAAGCCAGGCAAGGACAAGGCAGCACCAGCAGCAGCAGCAACAGCAGCAGCGGCAGCTGCTGCAGCATGGATTGCTGTGGGGAAAGGCAGCAGCACTCCTTAGGCAGCACCGTATGGCTTACGGATGTACAAATTATATCAAGGTCTGCTGCTGCTGCTGTTGCTTCTGTTGCTGCTGTTGCTGTTGCTGCTGCTGCTGCTGTTGCTGCTGCTACCGCGAGGCTGCTTGTGCGATGGCGCTGCTGCTATTGTTGATGTTGCTGTTGCTGCTGCTGCTGTTTCTGCTGCTGCAGGCCATTCGCTTATACGTCGGCCTCCGTCATGCTGCATCGCCGTGCGCTCGGGTCCTACTGGAGCACTGTCTTGCTGCTGTTGCTGCTGAGCAGCAGCAGCAGGAACAGCAACAGCAGCAACAGCAACAGCATCAGCAGCAACAGCAGCAGAAGCAAATGCAGCACCACAGAGGGGAAGCAACCTGGAGAAGCCTCAGGAGTTGGTGGGGTTCCGCCGGCGTCTCCGTCCTGAAGCCTGTAAACCCTAAACCCTAAACCCTAAAGGCCAAACCCTTAACCGTAAACCCTAAACCCTGTACAACATACGCATGGGTGGATTTCTGCAGGTGTCAATGTATTCGACAGACTGCAGAAGCAGCAGCAGCAGCAGCAGCAACAGCAAGGGTCTGTGTCTGGCTTCTCTATACCTGCTGCAGTACGATGCTGCAGCAGCACCTGCACCAAGTGCAGCAGCAGCAAGCGCAGCAGCAGCAGCAGCAGCTGCTGCTGCTGCTGCTGAATGCGGCAGCACACCAATGCGAGCTCATAGATTTCAAAGTCTCAATGCTTTACAAATATCCGCCTTCTATGCAAGCCCTAATGGCTGTAAACCCTAAACCCTAAACCCTAAACCCTCAAGCGTGTAGCTACGCCTCCGTCAAGAATGTCTACTGCTGCAGATCTTGCTCCCTCTGCTATTATTTGCTGCTAATGCTGTTGCTGCTGCTGCTGCTGCTGCTGCAGCTGCAGCTCTGCAGGAGAAGAAAATATGCTGCGGGTTTGCTGGCCAAGCAACAGCAGTTGAGGGTTTGAGTGGCCAAACCCCTCCCCAGGCCCTCATCGTTAATTCAGATGATGCAGCGTAAACCCTAAACCCTAAACCCTAAACCCTCATTCTTAGGATTGGGTAACGTACTAAGACAACGTTCGCTGGTGCTCGCCACTGCTGCTGCTCATTGCTTCGGTCTTGCCGCAGCTACTTCTGCTGTTGCTGCTGTTGCTGCTCCTGCAGGTACCTGCAGCCGTACATGGAGAGGGATGGCCTCGTGTTCTTGCTGCTGCAGCAGCAGCAGCAGCAACTTCAAAGCCGCATGCAGCGGTTGCTGCTGCAGGCTGCAGCAATGAGGAAAGCAACGCAAGGACAAATCGCCGTGGAGTCCATTGTTGACCTCGTAAACCCTAGAACCTAAACCCTAAACCCTAAACCCTAAACCCTAGTATCGTATAGCGCATCACACTCGATGCTGAACTAGTAGAGAGTTTCTAGAGATGATACATCCTAGACTTGAGGTTTTAGGGTTTAGGGTTTAGGGTTTAGGGTTTAGGGTTTGTTCTTAGATGATGCATGCACTCCAACAAGAAGACGATCCGTGGGTGTTGTGGTTTGGCCTTCGATCTATTGCAAGACTCATTTTCCATCTTATGCCCAGTAAACCCTAAACCCTAAACCCTAAACCCTAAACCGTAGATTGTGAACCCAAAGCCCTAGGACAGCAACCCTAAACCCTAAAGCATTCAAGGATACCCGTCTGCCTTAAGTTCGCATAGTGTTTATACTTTAGACTTGGGGAGGCATAGGGTTTAGGGTTTAGGGTTTAGGGTTTAGGGTTTACGTTGTGCACAGCTGCGGTATTCCGCAAGGCGGCTGCAAATGTTTTAGAGATTGCTCTGGAGAATTCTGCTGCTTCGCAACAGCAGCAGCAGCAGCGGGAGTCAGCACCGCAGCAGCAGCAGCAGCAGCAGCGACTGCAGCGTCGCCGAGCCCGCAGCAGCAGCAGCAACAACAACAACAGCAACAACAACAACAACAGGAGAGAAGAAGAGAGGGCGCCTCTGAGGGTTTCCTGGCTGCATGCAGCAGTAACTCTTGCGGTGTCTGTAGACCATATTTTGCTGCTGCTGCATCTGTTGCTGCTGCAGCCGCTGCTGCTGCAGCAGCTAGGCGGTCTTAACAAAGGGACGCCTGCTTCTCCGGATGCTGCAGCAGCATCAGCAGCCACCTGTAGCTGCAGCAGCAGCAGCAGAAGGGGTCGTTGGCCATGTTTGCTGCATCTGCAGCAACCAAATCTGCCCTGCTGCACCGCAGCCGCAGCAGCTGCAGCAACAGCAACAGCAAAACCACACGCAGCAGCAGCACCAGCAACAGCAGCACCAGCAGCAGCAGCACCGCGCTTTTGCGGCCCAGCGCTTTGTCCTTACATTGCCCAACTTCTCCGTTTTGCATGCGATAGGGGACGAGCTGCTCCACCTGTTGCTGCTGATGCTGCTGCACCTCCTGCTGCTGCAGCACGTGGTGCTACTCCTGTAGCAGCAGCAGCTGCAGCAGCATCACCAGCATGCCTTTGGCGTGTAGGCCGTAAGACTACGTGGAGTGGTGACCTCAGCTGCTGCTGTTGCTGCTGCCGCTGCGTGCTGCTGCTGCTGCAGCAGTTCCCACTGCTGCTGCAGCAGCAACGGTGGCTGCTGTTGGAGAGGGTCTGTGCTGCACCAGAGAAACTCCTGACAGCAGCAGCACACGCCCGAGTAACAGCAGCAGCAGCAGCAACAGCAGCAGCAGCAGCAGAAAGAACAGCAGCAGCAGCAACAGTTTCTCCAGGAGGAGAAGAGGCAGCACCAGCTGCGATGCCAACAGAGGGATCAGCACCAACAACAACAGCAGCTGCTGCAAAAGCAGCAGCAGCAGCAGCAGCACGACAGAGACTGTGGGGTCTAGCGAAGGCACAGCTTCTGGCAGCAGAAGCAGCAGCAGATTGCAGCAGCAGCAGCAGCAGTAGCAGAGTTGCTGCAGGTCTGTGTCGCTGTCATGCTGCTGCTCCTGTGCTGCAGTGTAAGGAAGATATATGGGCAAGATTGCTGGATCCTCCTGCTGCTGCTGCTGCTGCTTCTGCTGCTGCTGCTGCTGCTGCTGCCTTCTATCAACGCGTAGAAGGCCATGATGAGCAGCTGCTGCAGCAGCGCCTCGAGCACACGCAACAGCAGCAACAGCACCATCAACTGCAGCGCCAGCAGCAGCAGCAGCGCAGCAGCAGCAACAGCAGCAGCCTCCCCCTCCCCTATGAAGAAAGATTCTTTATGCAAATAGCTGAGGTGTATGTACAGCTCCCCCCTAGCAGCAGCAAAATGCTATGGAGGAACTTATTCCCTATTTATTGCTGCAGTCGTCTTACGCTGCAGCACGCGCTGCAGTTGCTGCTGCTGCTGCAGCGCAGCAGCAGCAATCATAGAAGAAACAACAATAGCAGCAGCAGCAGCAAACAGGCAACAACAGCAGCAGATATTAAACTAAGGGCCCTACAGCTACTTGCTGCAGATGGACATAATACGCTGCTGCTGCTGCGCCGTGCGCAGCTTAGAACTACAAACCCTAAACCCTAAACCCTAAACCCTAAACCCTAGGATGGTTTAAAACGACAATATCTGCTGTTGCTGCCGTTGCTGCAAAAGCAGTAGTACCTATTGCTGCAGCAGCTGCTGCTGTTGCTGCAGGACCTGCAGCAGCAGCTGCTGGGACCTGCAGCAGTCCTCCAGATACATCAAACTGCTGCTGCTTCTGCAGCAGCAACAACAGCAGCAGCGGCAGCAACAGCAGCAGCACAAGCTGCATGCATCTGTCAGCAAAATATGTCATCAAACAGACGGCAAGCCCCGCCGCCAATGGCTAGCCATCTAGCTAGCTAATCAGCTAGCTAGCTAGTCAGGTAGCTGGCCAGCTAGCTAGCCACTTTAGGCGCAGCCAAGAAACTGGCGGACTCGCCAGTTGTCCGCCTAGAAAGAGGCTAGCTAGCTAGCTAGCTACCCAATTAGCTACCCAGCTAGCCAGCTAGCTAGCTAGCTAGCTAGCTGTGTAGGGCCATCTTCCTTGCGACCTTTTCTAATCCTTCTGTCCGCTCAAAGAGTTGACGACTTAACCACGCCTCTGGCTCTTGACGAGCCACTAACCCTAAACCACAAACCCTAAACCCTAAACCCTAAACCCTAAAGGCTAAAGTCTAAAGTCTAGACCCTAAACCCTGTACTGAGCTGCCACCCTACACTCTTAATCGTAAACCCTTAACCAACAAACCCTCGTCCCATCAAGCAAGCGGTAAACCCTAAAGATTAAACCCAAACCCTTAGACCCTAAACCCTAAACCCTAATTTCGTGACTCACCGAACAGCAACGCTCCACGAAATGCGGCGAGCTGGCGGTCCTCACACGGCAGCACTCTCACCCTGCAGCAGCAGCAGCAGCAGCAACAGCAGCAGCAGCAAATTAGCTGAGGGTTTAGGGTTCGGGGGATCAACACCACCGGAGGCTGGGGCTTAAAATAGGAGAATAAGGGTTTGAGAAGCTGGGGGTAGGGTTTAGGGTTTGAAGAGGGTTGATAATTAAGGGTTTAGGGTTTAGGGTTTAGGGTTTGAACTTGCTGTATGGTGTCCTTAACATTGTAATATTCTCCTGCTGATTCGCGCCAAGATTGCAGCAAATCCATCTCCAGCCTGCAGCAGCATAATTAAGGGTTTAGGGTTTGCTGACAGGGTTTAGGGTTTGAGGAAAATTTGCTTGATTGTTTAGGTCTACTACTGGAGACTTTAGGGTTTAGGGTTTAGGGTTTTAAGTATAGTGTTTATATCTTGGGTTCGAGGATGGTTGTGAACTCCAGGTTTGAACCTAGGGTTTAATGAGGGTTTAGGGTTTAGGGTTTAGGGTTTACCTTTGTGCAAAATTAGGGAGTTGTGCACTACCACCAACAAGGCAAATATTTTTTAGCCATCCTTCCCTCTCGCAAACAGAAGAACGTCTAAAACACTGCAACACCATTTCGCTTATGCTGCTGTGCTGCACGCAAACCCTAAACCCTAAACCCTAAACCCTAAACCCTCGTCTGGGGTGTGTTGCGGCTACGTGGGTGCAACTCGAGTGTACGGTTTGTGTACATGTAGCACTGACAGAATTCGGGTCTAGGGTTTTGGTGAAAATAGGGTTTAGGGTTTAGGGTTTATCTAGAATTAGGGTTTAGGGTTTAGGGTTTAGGGTTTACATCCATGCCAGGTGCTATAGCAGCCAAATTTGCATCAGGAAGAAGTTGAGGAGAAAATAAAACTTCAGGAATTAAAAATGTTTCTGACCAAGGCTGTACAACGGATCCGCTGCAACACATAAACCCTAAACCCTAAACCCTAAACCCTAAATTCTAAACCCTAAATTCTAAACCCTAAACTCTGAAATGAATGTCGGAGGAATTTCAGCAGCACCCAAGAAACACGTCCTCACAGCCTCGAGCTAAAAGTTAAGGGAATACCGCACAACTAGGGTTTAGGGTTTAGGGTTTAGGGTTTAGGGTTTACTCGCTGCACGTGAAGAGCGGCTTTAGCTGCCGGTGGTTTCTGTGGAGATGTAAATCCAGCGCAGGATCTAAGCTGTACGCAACCACCCAAACCCTAAACCCTAAACCCTAAACCCTAAACCCTAAATTCTAAACCCCAAACCCTCACTAGCTCGATCATAGGAGGGCATCCGCAGGCTTGGTGTACAGAGGAAGCTGTGCCCAAACCCTAAACCACCGAACCGCCAAACCCCTTAAACCCTAAACCCTAAACCCTAAACCCTAAACCCTTGACCTACCTGACATAACATTGCGTTTCTTTATAGCGAGTTAAATCTCTCCAATCTAATGAGTCAGGACCCCAACGCCCAGCCCCGGCACCAAATCCATGTGCTGCTGCTGTTGTTGCTGCTGCTGCAGCTGCTGCTGCTGCATGCTGCTGCTGCTGCTGCTCTTGCTCCTCCTCCTCCTCCTGTTCCTCATGCTGCATATCCATCTCGCTTGCCTCGCGCGTCTCCCCTTCAACTTCCCCATCCCCATCAGCAGCAGCAGCAGCAGCAGCAGCAACAGGAGCAGCAGCAGCAGCAGCAGGAGCAGCAGGAAGCTGTTGCTTCCTTAGATGCAGCAGCAGCAACTCGGACAGCAAACCCGCACCACCACGAGTAGCAGCGCAGCAAAAAGAAACAGGAGAAAGAGATAAACCCTCAAGAGGAGAAACACGAATACCGCTCTCCCCTATATCTACTACTAATGTACCTGTACATACACCAAACCCTAAACCCTAAACCCTAAACCCTAAACCCTTTATTCAACAACAGAAAAACTCTAAGCCCTAAAAGCCATAAACCTCGTAATAAGAGAACAGAAAAAAGGGTTTAGGGTTTAGGGTTATGAATTTTAATAAAAATGTAGGAATGCCTACTCGCAAAGATAGGATCTAGGGTTTAGGGTTTACGGTCTAACTCACCCTGATGAGAACAAAGCCCAGGAAAGAACGGCAGATGCGAATAAACCGCCATTCGTTCGCTTGCCATCAACTTCACCCCTGAGACAAACCCTAAACCCTAAACCCTAAACCCTAAACCCTAAACCCTAAACCCTAAACTTCTGATTTCTTACGGGATTTGTTAGGAATATATCTATAACTTGTTGCAGAGGTAATAACTACTGTATTGATTTCTAAACCCTAAACCCTAAACCCTAAACCCTAAACCCTAAACCCTACTCTTGAATCGCCGCTGTTCAAATGCCCAACGAAGAAGCAACGAGACGACTTGTGGCTCCCCTGGTAGAGCTAACAGCAGCAGCAAGTTGCAGTCACTGCAGCACATGCTGCTGCTGCTGCTGTTGCTGCTGTTGCTGCTGTTGCTGCTGCTGCTGCTTCTACGGGGCGCATCCCTTAAAGCCTGCAGAAGGGCAGCAAAAACACTCCCATATCTGTAGGCGTAAACCCTAAACCCTAAACCCTAAACTCTAAACCCTAAACCCTAAACCCTAAACACTTACTCGGTCAAGAGCCTCATCAAGAACAAGCAGCAGCAAATCCGGAGAACTGCTGCTGCTTGCAGCATGAGCAGGATGAGCAGCAAATACAGGGCAATAGCTGCTTCTGCTGCTGCTGCTGCTTCTGCTGCTGTTGCTGCTGCTGCTGCTGTCGAATGCCTCCCAGCCAAAAACTGTCTGCAGCAAAATAGTAAATCCGCAAACCCTAATTCTTAAACCCTAAACCCTAAACCCTAAACCCTCAAAATGTGTCCCTTAAGTCTAAACCCTCATCAACCGGCAATCTAGGGTTTAGGGTTTAGGGTTTAGGGTTTAGCGTTTACCTTGAAACCCTTCACCTGCGGCACCCGAGAAATAAAAGCAGGGAGTCGGCAAGCAGGATGCAGAGACCCTGCAAACCCTACTCGCACCTCGCTGCAGCAGCAGCAGCAGCAGCAGCAGCAACAGCAGGAACAGCAGCAGCGAAACAAAAAGATCCATTAAGGCCAAGCGCTATTGCTGTTGTTGTTGCTGCTGCTGCTGCTGAAGGGAAGGCGAAACTAAGCATCCATCTAAACCCTAATTCTTACAGCACCAGCCTGCGCAGCACTTGAAGTAACTCCCCAGACCCTAAACCCTAAACCCTAAACCCTAAACCCTAAACCCTAAACCCTTATTTACCTGCATCCAACCTCTATAACAATTGTTTTTAGATCAATTTCTGGTTCTGCGCCACTAAGAGCGCCTCGTAAAGAAGACGCTTGCAGCATCTTTAAACCCTAAACCCTAAACCCTAAACCCTAAACCCTAAACCCTAAACACTTATTCATTGGTGCTGGAGCATATTGAGCAGATGGAAGCTTGGTAGGGTTTTGATGGGCACACATTGCTACTCATTAAGTGTGTCGCTTGTGCTGCTGCTGTTGCTGCTGCTGCTGCTGCTGTTGGTGTTGTTGTTGCTGCTGTTGTTGCTGCTGTTGTTGTTGCTGCTGCTGCAGTCTTCCTGTTTAATGTGCAGCAGCAGCTAATGCATGCGCTGCTGCTGCAGCCCTACCGATGGCCTCAGAGCTGAAGGGGTGCAGGAATCTCTAATAGAGGTGCAGCAGTATTAGCAGCAGCAGCTGCTGCTGTAGCAGTATTAGCAGCAGCAACAGCAGCAGCAGCCCCAAGTCTTTGCTGCTGCTGCGGCGGCCAACAGCACTAAGGGATAAAGATACTAATAAACACTAATTAATTTTTGCTGCTGCTGCTGCAGCAGCAAGAACAATTCATTTTAATTATAATATAATTAGCAACAGCAGCAGCAAATACACGAGCAGCAGCAGTAGCAACAGCAACAGCAGCAGCAGCAGCAACCTGGGCCCCCCTGCTGTGTGGATGAGGGTCGGCTGCGCTGCTGCTGTTGCTGCGGATTTGCTGATGTTGCTGCTGCTGCTGCTGCAGTAAATAATATTAACCTTTTATCTGTTGTGTTTGTCTGTTATACTCTTCTGTTCCTTCCTCATTTGCTGCTGCTGGTGCTGCAGCTCCCGCTGCTGCTGCTGCTGCTGCTGTTGGTGTTGCATGCTGCCTGTCCACAGGAGCAGCAGCAGCAGCAAACTAGCACTTATCTCCTTATTTAATTAAAAAGTCTCCTTTGCTGCTGCAGGAGCTGCTTGCTTCTGCTGCGGTGTATAGGCATCTGCTGCAGGCGCAGCCGCTACTGCAGCAACTGCTGCAGTTGCTGCTGCAGCTACTGCTGCAACACCTGTTGCATATCTCCGCGCCCGTAGATCCTTAGCAGCAGCAGCTGCTGCTGCTGCAGCTGCTGCTGCTGCTGCAACTTCTAACGCTGCAGGCAGTGAATTCGTAAGCTTTTTCCTTACTACTTATACCCTAGGTGTCTGTACACCCCAATACCTCTCCAGCAGCTGCTGTTCCTACTACTGCTGCTGCTTCTACTTCTGCTGCTGTTGCTGCTGCTGCTGCTGCTGCTGCTGCAGAGAGCCAAGATGTTGGGAAGCGAGGCTATGGACTGTCTGTCCAGCTATTCCGCTGTCGCGGGGCTGTTGACAAAGAAAGTGGTAAGTAGGGTTTAGGGTTTAGAATTTGGGGTTTAGAGTTTAGGGTTTAGAATTTAGGGTTTAGGGTTTAGGGTTTAGGGTTTGTGGTTTTTTTGTGTTTACAGGTGGTTGTTCATCCAATTGTGCTGCTGTCGGTTGTTGATCATTATAACCGTGTAGCTAAGGGTACGTAAACCCTAAACCCTAAACCCTAAAGAAGGGTTTGTATTGAATGTATGTCTCTTGTGTTATTATGTTATTATGTTATTCCTGTCCAATTAGGGTTTAGGGTTTATTAGGGTTTAGTGTTTTTTTAGGGTTTATTATGTTTTGTATATTTTTCTTTGATGGTTGATGATTTTTTAATATTTTTTGATTTTTTTATTTAGGGTTTTTCTAGGGTTTAGGGTTTAGGGTTTAGGGTTTAGGGTTTAGGGTTTATATATATATATTGATATATATAGGTACAAATAGGCGTGTAGTAGGATGTATATTAGGGGAAATAATAGGAGATGAATGGCATGCAACAAACTCATTTGCTCTTCCCTTTGAGGAAGATAATAAGGACCCTAATGTATGGTTCTTAGATCAAGATTATCTACAACAATTATTTATTATGTTCAAAAAAGTAAATTAGGGTTTAGGGTTTAGGGTTTAGGGTTTATTAGGGTTTAGGGTTTATTAGGGTTTAGGGTTTTGGTATTTTGATTTTTGGTGAATAAATATTGTTATTTAATATTTTTTGTGCTTCCCTCTCTTCCTTAAAATAGCAGCAACAGCAGCAACAGCAGCAGCAACAGCAGCAGCAGCAGCAGCAGCAGCAGCAGCAGCAGCAGCAGCAGCAATAGGGTTTTCTGTGTATCCCTGTCTTTTTATGTTTTTTTTTTTTTTTTTTTTTTTTTTTTTTTTTTTTTTTTTTTA
>NW_013563684.1:12500-17500 GCF_000499605.1 Eimeria maxima | reverse complement strand
CAGGAAATATTTAACTTACTGCCTGATACAAGTCGGCCTGAGCTACAAAAAGCGTTTGCTACACAAACTAATGATAGCATGATGACTCTTTATCTTGGTATAATTAGGGTTTAGGGTTTAGGGTTTAGGGTTTAGGGTTTAGGGTTTAAGGGTGGGTTATGGGGAGAGGAGGGTATATTGTCTGATAGAGTTTATCTGGTCGTTGAAGGCTGAGGGTTTGGTGTTTAGGGTTTAGGGTTTAGGGTTTATGAGGTTTAAGGGTTTTAAGTGTGCCTCTTTAGGGCTTAGGGTTTGAGGGTTTAGGGTTTAGGGTTTAGGGTTTAGGGTTTAGGGTTTGTGGTGCAGCAACTGTAGTTCGTTCGGTGTTGGCTTTGCATAATTTAATTGACAATAAAATTCAAAACAAGAGAGATGCAGAGCAAAAGGAAAAGGTAGGGTTTAGGGTTTAGGGTTTAGGGTTTAGGGTTTGCTAGTTGTATATATACTGTTTTGCCGTGTCTCCTCCCTCTTTGCATTTCTTGCTGCCTTCTGTGTTTCGAGGGTTTAGGGTTTAGGGTTTAGTGTCTTATCTTCTTCACGTCTTCTTCTTCTTCTAGGGTTTAGGGTTTAGGGTTTAGGGTTTATTCTTTTTTCCTTGTAGGAGGCAACAAAGGCAGAAGAAGAAAAGCAGAAAAAGGCAGTGGAGGCATAAGCGTGTGCATGCAGTGAAAAGCCCCATAGCTGCTGCTGCTGCTGCAACAGCAGCAGCAACAGCAGCACCAGCAGCAATAGGAAACAACCAAAGGCTGCTGCTGCTCTTGCAGCAGCAGTTTGCTGACGCAGCGGATTCACCCCGCTGCTGTTGCTGCTGTTGCAGCAGCAGGTTGCTGCAGAAGGGAATTCTGCTGCTGCTGTTGCCGCAGCAATTTGCTGCAGCAGCGAATTTAGCTGCTGTTGCTGCTGCTGTTGCTGCTGCTAGCAGCAGCAGGACAATGAAGGCAAAAGAACTCCATTACGGAGGACGGCGTCTGCATGCTGCTGCTGCTGTAGCAGCAGCAGCTGCAGCAGCTGCTGCAGCCGCAGCAGCAGCAATTAAACAAACACAGTTAGCTGCGCTGCTGCAGCAAAGCAGCAGCGGCAGTCTCTTAGTCATGCAACAACCAAACCTGCAGCAGCAGCAACAGCAGCAGCAGCAGCAGCAGCAGCAGCAGCAGCAACTGTATTTGTCACTAACCCTAGACCCTAGACATCTCTAAACGTCTCTCAATGTGTTTGCCCAAACCCTAAACCCTAAACCCTAAAACCGCCCAAACCCTAAACCCTAAACCCTCTAAAAAAAAAACCCAAACCCTAAACCCTAACCCCCCCATCCAAACCCTAAACCCTAAACCCTAACCCCTCCCCAACTCCAAACCCTAAACCCTAATTAAAAAAAAAAAAAAAAAAAGGTGTATACCTGTAGATTTTTGAGTATAAAGTCTTGTGAGGATGCAAGAGGAGGAGAATTAAAAGTAGCACAACATTGTGAGCTTCCTCTTAAGAAATCCCCATCTACTGTTAATGCATAATGCCCTCCTCCCCCTACTGCTATCATTTCTCCATCGGTAAAACAGAAGAAAGCATTACTGCTGCTCCATGTATATACATGAATTGTCTAAAAAAAAAAATTAAAAAAAAAAAAAATTTGAAAAAAAAAATTTCCTAAACCCTAAACCCTAAACCCTAAACCCTAAACCCTAAACCCTAAACCCTAGAAAAATATTAAAAAATAAAAAATTCGAAAAAATCAACAATCATTATAAAAAAGAATTAAAATAATAAAAAAATATTAAACACTAAAAATTAACACTAAACCCTAAAAAAAAACCCTAAACCCTAGGAATAAACCCTAAACCCTTAAAACATTCTCCAATTAAAAATACTACCACAACACAACCAACAATACCCTAAACCCTAAACCCTAAACCCTAAACCCTAAACCCTAAAACTTACAGGATTCTCCGCTGGCTGTTTCCCATCAGGGCCCTTATACGTGAAGACGAAAGTATCCGCTGCGGACAAACCCTAAACCCTAAACCCTAAACCCTAAACCCTAGAAAAAGAAGAAAACAAGCTATAGAATTTGTTTTACCTCAGGATTTTGGATTTACTATCTATTTAGGGTTTAGGGTTTATCTAGGGTTTAGGGTTTAGGGTTTACCGGATCCATAATACTTATAAGACTTATGAAATTCTTCAGTAAATGCACCAAAGACAACTCCTTCTGAATCTTCTACTGCTATAATACAACCCCCTGAATGAGATACACGTCTGAAGAACCTGCAGCAGCAGCAGCAGCAGCAGCAGCAGCAGCAGCAGCAACAGCAGCAGCACTAGTAGTTGTAGTGGTAGTTTGTAAAGTAGGTGGCAGATGATTATAGCTGCAGCAGCAACTCTTGAGCAGCTGCAGCAACAGCAGGCTATGCAGCGTCATACTGCAGCAACAGCAGCAAGACCACCAGCAGCAGCAGCAGCAGCAGCAGCAGCAGCAGCAGCAGCTTACGTCTGGAAGGAGACACCATGTAGCTTAAGACAGAAGCCAAGCTCCCATCTCTTAAGAGAAAGCATAAGAGGTAAATGCATGCATATCTGCGTATACACCGCAAAACCCTAACAAACCCTTTGCTGCAGCAGCAGCAGCAACAGCAACAGCAGCAGCAACAGCAACAGCAGAAAGGGGCTACAACAGGCAGTTTGCTGCTTCTGCTGCAGCAGCAAACCGTCTTCTAGCAGCAGCGCAAACATAGCAGCTTCCTACAGTAGTGCTCTAGCAGCACTACCAACAGCAGCAGCAGCAACAGCAGCAGCAACAGCAGCAGCAACAGCAGCAGCAGCAGACCTGTGCAGCAATATGTGGTGTAACAAACTCTGCTGCTCCTGGTGGTCTTTCTATGATTGGTGCAGCAGCAGCATCATCAGCAGCAAGCATAGAGAAGCAGCGGGGGCCCTTCATCTCTTCTTGCTGCGGTGCAGCAGCAACTGCTGCTGCTGCTCCTCCTCCTCCTCCTGTACCCTCATCATCTAACCAAAAATCTACTTGCTGCTGCTGCTGCTGCTGCTGCAGCTGATTATGCTGCTGCTGCTGCATGTCCTCCTCCTCGAACCCCCAGCTACCGTAAGGAGTCGAACTGTATACAACACAACAAACCCTAAACCCTAAACCCTAAACCCTCAACAGCAGCAGAACTTCTATGTAGGGGAGATATACTGTTTATAACTATATAATTAGGGTTTAGGGTTTAGGGTTTAGGGTTTACGATTTGGCCTGCATCATCGTCATCTCTGCTGATCGATCCAACGCCTCTTCCCAAGCATTTACAACAGCATCTGTGCACAAACCCTAAACCCTAAACCCTAAACCCTAAACCCTAAACCCTAGATAGGAGATACAAAACTCTAGAGGCTCAACCCTAAACCCTAAACCCTAAACCCTAAACCCTCACTTGACGAGCAAGGCACCATTGTACAGTTGCGAATAGAGCGACGGCGCTCGTGCTGCTGCTGCTGGTGCTGCTGCTGCTGCTCTCCCTCCTCTCCTTCCTCCTCTTCTTCTTCCTCTTCCTCCTCTTCTTCTTCATCTTCTGATTGCTGCGAAGCGCAACAACACAGAAGCACAATCCCGCTGCTGTTGCTCCTGCTGCTGCTGTTGCTGCTGTTGTTGTTGCTGCTGCTGCTGCTGTCCTTGCAGCAGCAGCAGCAGCAGCACCGTTAGCCCCCCTCTTATCCCGCGGCGAAACAGCCAACAGCAGCAGCACCACCACGACCACCACCACCACCACGACGACCACCACCAACAGCAGCAACAGCAACAGCAGCAGCAGCAACAGCAGCAGCAGCAGCAGCAGCAGCAGCAGCAGCAGCAGCAGCAGGACGTACCCATGCATCTACTCTATCAATTAATTGTCTTGTAAATGCGTTTGCCTCCGATCGATTTAAAAATCCAAAAAGAACAAAAAGACGACGACTGTCGCTTGCTGCTGCTGCTGCTGCTGCTGCTGCATAGCTGCTGCTGCTGCTGCTGCTGCTGCTGCTGCTACCACTGCTGCTACGTCTTCTCCTGTAATATAATAATATATAAACATATATATTATTATTTACACCTAAACCCTAAACCCTAAACCCTAAACCCTAAACCCTAAACCCTAAACCCTAAACCCTAGCTACAGATATGTATAGACTTACTCTCCATGACTTGTTTGCTGCACCTTAACTGGAGACAGTTGCAGTTGCTGCAGTTGCTGCTGCTGCTGCTGCAGTTGCTGCTGCAGCAACTGCTGCTGCTGCTGCTGCTGCTGCTGCTGCTGCTGCCTAGTATCTGGGGAAGGAGACACATCATGAGGACTCGAGTGTCTCCATGCCTTTAGCCATTCACCAATCGATCCTCTCCTCTGCGGAGACAACTTTTGCTGCTGCTGCTGCTGCTGAGCAGCTGCAGCAGCAGCAGCTGCTGCTGCTGCAGCAGCTGCAGCTGCTGCAGAGCCTGTGAGGAACTCGTCGTCACGCGGGGAGAATAGAAGAGATCCTCCTCCTCCTCCTGCTGAGTCCCTCTTTCTTCCTCGCCGCTGCTGCTGCTGCTGCTGCTGCTGCTGCTCTGAGGGAGGAGTCTGCTGCTCTGCTCCTAATGTGCGCAGCAGCAGCTGCAGATAAGAGGGTGGCTCTGCTGCTGCTGCTGCAGCAGCAGCAGCATCTAGATAGCTACATGTAGCAGTAGTATTACTACGTTTAGCTGCTGCTGTAACTGCTGCTGCTGCTGTTGCTGCTGCTGCTGGTTCTGCTGCAGCAGCAGCAGCAACTAAATCATCAAGAGGAGGAGCCATAACGCATGCACACTCTATTATATCCCTGAGGTGTATGTACACCTCAGGTATCTGTCCGCTCTTACTTATTGACTCATTAGCAGCAACATTCGAGGGAGGGCCTGCAGCAGCAGCAGCAGCAGCAACAGCAGCAACAGCAGCAGCAGCAAGATTAGCAGCAAACAT
>NW_013563684.1:0-7500 GCF_000499605.1 Eimeria maxima | reverse complement strand
AACCCTATTCTTTAAGCTTTAGAACGGTTATTTTATCTCTGCAGAAACCCTAAACCCTAAACCCTAAAGACCCCCTTTAGCAACTGTCCTTCGTGCATACTTTTTCCACCCATACCACCAAACCCTAAACCCTAAACCCTAAACCCTAAACCCTAATTTTTTTTTTTTTTTTTGAATGTGTACAGATGGGGGAAGTATTTCCTCATCCTCCTTTGCAGCAAATGTCTGTTGGATGTGACGAAGGAGATTTCTTAGCAGCAGAGATTGATGGTATACTTTATGCTAAATATAAAATGCAAATAGGTACGTACCTAAACCCTAAACCCTAAACCCTAAACCCTAAACCCTAAACCCTAAAGGGTGTAGGGGATAGGATACCTAATAGATGTGACGGCTGCAATGGAGAAACCCCAAACCCTTAACGAGGGCTACATAAGGAGATGGGAGTGGTGGGGGAGCTGCGCTTAGGTGCTAGGGTTTAGGGTTTAGGGTTTAGGGTTTGGTGGTTCCTCCTCAGGGACATTATACATGACTAGGATATTATTAAAGGAAGATCCAGAGGGAAAGGAAAAGGCCCCAATTACCATGGCGCAGGTTAGCTAGGGTTTAGGGTTTAGGGTTTAGGGTTTGAGGGTTTATGGGTCGAGGGATCGAGGGTTTATCTCTTTAGGAGGGTTTGAGGGTTTAGGGTTTGTGTGTCTCGATGTTTTATTATGGCTTTAGACGTGTGAGGGTTTAGGGTTAGGGTTAGGGTTAGGGTTAGATTACTGTTAGGGTTTAGGGTTTAGGGTTTAGGGTTTGTGGTGTATGCGCAGTATACCGTGGTATCTAATGATGGAGAAAAACATACATCTAGAAGATATCATAAAAAAATCGAAAACCCTAAACCCTAAACCCTAAACCCTAGAGCCCAGACCCTAAACCCTAAACCCTAGAGCCCAGACCCTAAACCCTAAACCCTAGACTATTGGAACCCTAGGGAGGATCCAAACGCTGCCTACAAGAGGCAAGCCTATGCTCTACAGGTTTATGCTGCTGCTGCTGTTGCTGCTGCAGCAACAGCAACAGCAGCAGCAACAGCAACAGCAGCAGCAACAGCAACAGCAGCAGCAGCTGGAGGAAGAGCAATTAACTTGGGTCTTGTATCTTCTATTCAACTATTCTTGTGGCTAAACCCTAAACCCTAAACCCTAAACCCTAGAGAGTGTAATTGGATAGCTCTATTAGAGAATAATATGAATAGGAGAATATATTGAGTTTATTTAGGGTTTAGGGTTTAGGGTTTAGACCCCTATAAACCCTAAACCCTTAAACAACAAAAGGAGACAAATAAATACTCCTTTTTATATAGACCTACGCTACTCACTGTTTGGCTAATTCATCAAACCCTAAACCCTAAACCCTAAACCCTAATTATAGATCAATGAGTGATGAATACACCCCTCTATAACAATGAGGGTTTATAGTAGGGTTTGTATAACAAACCAACAAAACAAGGGTTTAGGGTTTAGGGGTTTAGGGTTTAGGGTTTAGCACTTGTCTGTCTGTTTAGGGTTTGACGGAAGGAGTGAAATTCAAAAGGGTTTTTCCTTACCCACAACAAACCCTAAACCCTAAACCCTAAACCCTAATTAGGGTTTAGGGTTTAGCGTCAACTGGACGCTGCAGCGCAAGCAGCTCCCCTTACTGAGGAGACACGCCCCAGGGATAAGACATCGAGCACAGGAGGTAGCTGCTGCTGCAGTTGTCTCTCCTGCTGCTTCTGCTGCTGCTTCTGCTGCTGCAGCAGCAGCTGCTGCAGCAGCTGCTGCTGCTGCCGCTGCAGTTGCTGCTGCAGTTGCTGCTGCAGTTGCTGCGACCTCTGGATACGATACGTTCGTAAGGCATTTAACCGCCTGTCCCTTCACGGTTTGCTGTTGCTCTTGCTGCTGCTGCAGCTGCAGCAGCAGCAGCAGGTGCCTGCTGCTGCTGCAGTTGCTGCATTTGCCGCTGCAGTTGAAGTTGCTGCAACAGTTGCTGCTGCTGCAGTTACACACTTGCTGCAGCTGCTGCTGCTGCTGCAGTTACACACTTGCTGCAGCTGCTGCTGCAGTTGCTGCAGCAGCTGCTAAGGCAGCTGCTGCTGTTGTTACACAACCATAAGAAGCTGGTGCTACTGTCGGGTGTTGTTTGCTGCTGCTGCTGCTGCTGCTGCTGCAGGTGCTGTTGCTGCAGCAGCAGCAGCTGCTGCTGTTGCTGGATGCAGCAGCAGCAGCAGCAATCCATCCATCTCAGTGTATGAATACATCTCGTTGCAGCACAAGGCCATACATCCGCCTGCTGCTGCTGCTGCTGCTGCTGCTGCAACAGCAGCAGCAGCAGTTGCTACTGCTACTGCTGCACAACCAGCAGCATCAGCTGTTGCTGCTGCTGTTGCTGCTGCTGTTTCTGCTGGTGTTGTTTTTAATGTTTATCTTTATTGTTGCTACTGCTACTGCTGCTGCTACTGCTGCTGCTACTGCTGCTACTGCTGCTGCTGCTGCTGCTGCTGCTGTTTAATGCCTCTGTTACTCTGCGCAGCAGCGGTGCTGCTGGTTGATCATCTTCTGTTAATGTTGGCTGAGGAAATCCTTGATAACTACCACTCTTCACCTCTTCAACCTATACACAAACCCTAAACCCTAAACCCTAAACCCTAAACCCTAAACCCTAAACCCTAAACCCTAAACCCTAAAAAAAATAAAAATGTTAAAAAACCCGTATAAACCCTCAGAAGCGCGTATAAACTGGTATAAACCCTGCTAACCCCTTTCCCTAAACCCTAATAAACCCTAATAAACCCTAATAAACCCTAATTACCTGATATTTTTTGACACCTAATTCCCTTAATGTAGTCTCTAGACATCCAGCTAATGCCCAAGCCCTAAGAAGTGCAGTTTTCTTAGGAGAGACATGAGAGAGAGCATCAATAACAGCAGCCTTGCATCTAAATAATTGTTGTTGTTGCTGCTGCTGCTGCTGTTGCTGCTGCTGTTGCTGTTGATGATGATGATAATGGGGCTGCATGCATGCACGCTCAAAAAAAGCCCCAAAATATTTAACATTTATAAATGCAGAAGATAAGGAGATCCATCTTAGACATTTATCTTGTGGACAATATCTTTCCTCATATCTCCATAGCAGCAAATATACAGGACGTGTATATAGGTGTGGACCCATAAATGGGCATCTGCTCCTGTTGCTGCTGCTGCTGCTGCTGTTGTTGTTGTTGCTGCAGCTGTTGTTGTTGCTGCTGCTTGTTGTTGTGGCGGTTGTTGTGCTGCTCGTCTTGTTATTCTTATTGTTTTTATTGTTTTTATTATTATTTATACTACGTAATGATGATGATGGACCTCCTGCTGCTGCTGCTGCTGCTGCTGCTGCTGCTGCTGCTCTTGCTGCACAACATGCTAATGTATTATTATTGTTATTGCTGCTGCTGCTGCTACTTGTTGTTGTTGTTGTTGTTGCTGTTGTCTGGGATGCTATATGTTTAGGTTGTTCTGTTGTTGTGTTGTTATTGCTGCTGTTGCTGCTGTTGCTGTTGCTGTTGCTGCTGCTGCTGCTGCTGCTGCTGTTGTTGTTGTTGTTGTTTTCTGGAGGACCTGGACCATCACCACCTGCTGCTGCAGATCCTGCTGCACCTGCTGCTGTTGCTGCTGCTCCTCCTCCTCCTGCACCTAATAAATGTTTATGTGTATGATTCCTATGATTCCTTGCGCTGCTGCTTCGTGTTGTTGCTGTTGATGCTGTGCTGCTGCTGCTGCTGCTGCTGCTGTTGCTGCATCCATGCTTCCCTCCTCCATGATGATGATTAGATCTATGATGTCCTTCTCCGCAACAGCAACTGCAGCAACTGCAGCAGCAGCAACCACCACCACCATTGCTGCTGCTGCTGCTGCTGCTGCTGCTGCTGCTGCTGCTGCAGCTGCAGCAAGAGTTACACCTTTTGTTGCATGCATACTGTTGATTACATTTTTTATGATTACATTTGCTGCTGCAGCAGCAATGATCTGCTGCTGCTGCAGCAGCAGCAGAAGAAGAAGAAGAATTAGCAGCTGAATAATAATTATTATTAATATTATTATAACAGCAGCAGCAGCAACAATTATTACTGCAGCAGCAGCAGCAACATTTAAATATTAATGTATACTGAGGAAGCAGCAACCTATATTTTCCTGTTGCTGCTGGTCTAGTAAGAAGAAGAGGAACTTTTATCTTATATAAATTATTATTATTATTATTATTATTATTTATTTTATATAAATAATTATTATTATTATTATTTATTTTTTTTTTTTTTTCTTCTCCTCCTCCTCCTCCTTCCTCCTCCTCCCCTCTTAATAGATTTATTTGTCTTATTTGTTTGCTGCTGCACTGCAGCAGCAAACCACCACGACGGGATAAACGACCATTTCTTCCTAAGTATTCAATAGGGAACATATATGCATCTGTATATAATATACAACAATTATTGCTGCTGCTGCTGCTGCTGCTGCTGCTGCTGCTGCTGCTGCTAATGTTGTTTAACATATTATTCCCGTTTATTTGAGCCAAACACGAGCTAGGGGTCATTCCTGCTGCTCCTCCTGCTGCACCTCCTCCTGCTGCTGCTGCTGCTGCTCCTGCTCCTGCTGCTCCTGCTGCTGATGGTCCTGTTAAAGAATTCCATAAAGGTGTTGTTATTGCTCCTCCTCCTGCTGCTGCTAGCTGCTGCTGCTGCTGCTGCTGCTGCTGCTGCTGCTGCTGTTGGGTGTCTACAAGACAACTGCAGCAATCTATTACTTCTAATGGTCTTACCCAAAAATCTTCGCTGCTGCATGCAGCAGCATTTGCTGCTGTTGCTGCTGCTCCTCCTCCTCCTCCTGCTGCTCCTCCTGATTCCTCTATAGAACATATACCTTCTCCATACTGCTGCAGTTGCTGCTGCTGCTGCTGCTGCTGCTGTTGATGTCTTCGTCGCTTTGTTTGTCTTGCTGTTGGTGTATCTGGGGTGTATGCATGCACCATATCTTCTGCTGCTGCTGCTGCTGCTGCTGCATCTTGTTGTGCAGCAGCACATCTTGTTGCTGCTGCTGCTGCTCCTCCTGTTCTCTTGTTTCTTGTTGGTTTCCTTCTTGTTCCCCTTCGTGGGGCTCTGCCTCCTTTTGCTGCTCCTGTTGCTGTTCCTGTTCCTGTTCCTGCTGCTGCTGCTGCTGTCCCTGCTGCTGTTCCTCCTCCTGCTGCTGCTGCTGGGGAAGCAGCAGAATCTAGTAGAGGCCCATCCGTCCCCTCTAGGCGACGACTGTTGTCCCCGGACAGCAGCACGGGGCTGCTGCTGCTCTCTTCTTTTGCTGCTGTTTGCATGCGTCCAGAGGGGTAAGCAGCAGCAGCAGCTGCAGCAGCAGCAACAGCAGCAACAGCAGCAGTAGGTGCTGCTGCAACAGCAGCAGTAGTAGTACTTGTTGGGACATCCATTGTACCTGCAGCAGCAGCAGCTGCAACAGCAGCAGCTGCTACTGCTGCAGCACTAGATCCTGCTGGTGTCCTGCTGCTGCAGCGCATGCGCTCGTGCTGCAGCAGCGGCGTTGCTGCCTTTGAATCAATTGTTAATAAAGAGGTAAGGGGGGCCCCACAGGGGCCCCCCGAGTTAGATAGGGAGGCAGCAGCAAGTTGCTGCTGCAGCGGGTAGTCTCCAGGTGTATCCTCAGCTACCTGCAGCAGCGGTGTCCGTGGCTGCTGCGGTGACATAGTTGCTGCTGCGTATACACCACACCCTTGCTGCTGCTGCTGCTGTTGCTGCTGTTGCTGTTGTTGCTGCTGCTGCAGCAATAGTAATAGGGGATCACGATGTAACTGATGCTCCTGCTGCTCCACCTGCTGCTCCAGCTGCTGCTGCTGCTGCTGCTGCTGCTGCTGACGGGTACGCTTCTGGGGGGCCCTCAGGGGCCCCTGTAAGACAGGCACAACAGAGAGGGGAAGGTGAGGAGTTAGTATAGGAGCGTGCTGCTGCTGCGCCCCTGCTGCTGCTGCTGCTGCTGCTTCTGTCTCTGCAGCAGCTGCAGCTGCAGCTGCAGCAGCAACAGCAGCAGCAGAAGACTGTTCTAGAGGTATAGGAGTAATACCTCCTGCTGCTGCTGCTGCTGCTGCGGGGTTAAGGGTTTTTGCTGCTGCAGCAGACAATCGCAAATCCATTACTGCTGCTGTTGCTGCTGCTGCTGCAGCAGCAGCAAGATGCTGCAGCAGCAAGCAAGAGAGCGTCTCCTGTATGCCAGCTAACGCTGGCTGCTGCTACTGTTGTTGCTGCTGCTGCAGCAGCAACAAAAACAAATGTTGCTGTTGCAGTTGCTGCTTCTGATGTTGCTGCTGCCGCTGCTGCAGTTACTGCTGCAGTTGCTGTTGCAGTTCCTGTTGCTGTCGCTGCTGCTGCTGCTGCTGCTGTTTCTGCTGCTGCTGCTGCTGCTGCTGGTAAGCCACAGGGATATTCACCCCCACTAGTAGAGGCAACTAGCGGCCATCTGCTGCTGCTGTTGCTGCAGCCACCAAGGAGAGTGTAGCAGCAGCAGCAGCAAGTGCAGCAGGAGCAACTGCAACTGCAGCAGCAACTGCAGCAGAAGCAGCAGCAGCAGCAGCAGCAGCAGAGGAGGTTAAGGCCTCCTTATTGCTGCGGAGACAAGCAGCAAGAATAATAAAAAGGAGACAGTCCCTTAGCAGCAGCAGGAATAGATCAGGACCTAGCACCCCAATTAATTAACTAACAGCAGCAGCAGCAGCAGCAGCAGCAGCAACTGCTGCAGCAGCAGCAGCAACTGCAGCAGCAGCAGCAGCAGCAGCAGCTACTGCTGCTGCGCCACGAAGCGCCTGGGGATACTTGGAGAAGGGTTTAGGGTTTAGGGTTTAGGGTTTAGGGTTTAGGGTTTGCTGCTGCTTTGTTGCGCTGTTGTTACACACGCAGCAGCAAAGGAAGCAAGAAAGATATTAGGGGTCAAAAGCCGTCTGCTGTTTACCTGCTGCTGCTGCTGCTGCTGCTGCTGCTGCTGCTGTAGTAGTAGTAGTAGTAGTACTAGTAGCAGCAGCAGCAACAGCAGCAGCAGCAGCAGCAGCAGCAGCAGACCCCCTAATACTTTTTATTGTAAATATTAGTTGTATTGCTGCAGTGGTTATAAAATAAAATAGAAACAAACAATTCCCTTATCTGCTGCTGCTGCTGCTGCTGCTGCTGTTGCTGCTGCTGCTGCTGCTGTTGCAGCAGCAGCAGCAGCAGCAGCAGCAGCAGCAGCAGCAGACCTGAGGTGTACAGACACTGGAGGTAATAAAAGGAATTCTCCTTTTCTAACAAAAGAAGAAAAATCTTCTCTTAGACAAAATAATAAAAATATTCTTTTTTATTAATTAATTATTTGCTGCTGCTGCTGCTGCTGCTGCTGCTGTTTGCTGCTGCTGCTGCTGCTGCTGCTGCTGCTTGTGTTATATATATATGTTACATATATATATATATATATA
>NW_013563682.1:2406-4455 GCF_000499605.1 Eimeria maxima | reverse complement strand
TATATATATATATATATATATATATATATATATATACATATTTATTTATTTATTTATTTATTTATTTATTTATTATTTATTTATTATTTGTCTAATTTTTATTAAGGGAGAAAAAAAAAGGAGACAGTTTACGGTGTATACATAACGTAAATATTACGTCTTTTATGCTATATATATAATAATATATAATAATATAATTAAGTGTCTCCTTTCTTATTATCTTTATTTATTTATTTATTTATTTATTTATATATTATTATTATTAAAAATAAATATATAAATAAATAAACAAATAAATAAGAGGGACGTAAAAGGAGACAGATACACAAGGAGACACTCGAAGGGGACACCAACTATACACACACAAACAACAACAAACAGCAGCAGCAGCAGCAGCAGCAGCAAGCAGCAGCAGCAGCAAGCAGCAGCAGCAGCAGCAGCAGCAGCAGGTGATTTACTTGTCTAGGAGCTTTAGAATAACCTTAACAGCAGAGAGAACAACTGCAAGGAGACACAAAAGAAAAAAGACACAAAAAGGAGACAATTTATTGTCTCCTTTTGTCTCTTTTTTTTTTATCTCTTTTTTTTTTATAATAAAAGGAGACAGTAATAAATAAATAAAAAGGAGACAATAAAAAAGGAACTAAAAGGAGACAATAATAATAAAAAGGAGACAATAACAATAAATAATAAAAAGGAGACAGTATAAACACAAAAAGGAGACAATAAAGGAGACAATATATAAATAAAAAAGGAGACAGACAATATAAATAAGAAAGGAGAGAGACAATATAAATAAAAAAGGAGACAGAGAATATAAATAAAAAAGGAGACAATAAAGGAGACAAAAAAGGAGACAATTATATATTTACCTGCAGGATTAGCATGAGAGAGCCTAGCAGTTATTCTGTCTATAGTTGATTCAGCTAAGGAAGAAGAAGGAGGATTATAATATATTAATGCATCTAATATAAATACTTGGCCCCATCTGCAGCAGCAGCAGCAGCAGCAGCAGCAGCAGCAACAGCAGCAGCAGCAACAGCAGCAGCAGCAAAAGCAGCAAAAGGAGACACAGAGAGGCGTAAGAGGAGGAGGTAGCTTATAGGTAGGACTGTCAAGGAAATGGATACAAAGGAGACAGAATAGATAAAGGAGACAAAAGGAGACAGAAAAGATAAAGGAGGCAAAGGGAGACAATAAAGGAGACAATAAAAGGAGACAATAAAGGAGACAATAAAGGAGACAATAAAGGAGACAAAAAGGAGACAATAAAAGGAGAGAGTATAACAGGAGACAATAAAAGAAGACAAGAAAAGAAGACAAGAAAAGGAGACAAAAAAAGGAGAAAAAACGGAGGAAAAAAGGAGAAAAAAAGGAGAGAATAAAAGGAGAGAAAAAGGAGACAAAAAGGAGAAAAAAAGGAGAAAAAAAGGAGATAGTTATGCGTACTCTGTACATTCATTGAGGGCAGTGAGGAGTTTAGGGACAACACTCTCATCTTCCTCTGTATAAGAAAAAAAAAGGAGACAAAAAAAGGAGACAAAAAAGGAGACAGTAAATAAAGGAGACAATTAATAAAGGAGACAGTAAATAAAGGAGACAAAAAAAGGAGACAATTAATAAAGGAGACAAAAAAGGAGACAAAAAAGGAGACAGTAAATAAAGGAGACAAAAAAAGGAGACAATAAATAAAGGAGACAATAAATAAAGGAGACAATAAAGGAAACAATAAATAAAGGAGACAATAAAAAAGGAGACAGTAAATAAAGGAGACAATAAATAAAGGAGACAAAGAAGGAGACAAAAAAAAGGAGACAATAAAAAAAGGGACAATAAATAAAGGAGACAATAAAAAAGGAGACAATAAGTACCTAAATAAGGAATTATTATATAAATAAGAATAAGATAAGATAAGGAGACAGTATAAAAAAACAAAAGTATAAGAAGGAGACAGCAAAAGAAACGCAATAAAAAAGGAGACAATTAATAAGGATAAATTAATAAAGGAGACAAAAAAAAAAAAAAAAAAAAAAAAAAAAAAAAAAACCC
>NW_013563682.1:1535-2306 GCF_000499605.1 Eimeria maxima | reverse complement strand
AAAAAAAAAAAAAAAAAAAAAAAAAAAAAAAAAAATAAATAAATAAACCCTAACCCTAAATAAATAAATAAATAAATAAATAAATAAATAAATAAATAAACTAAATAAATAAAGGAGACAGTTGTTGAATTCCTTACTAAATAATTGTTGAATAAGAAGAGGATTATCTGCTTCTTGTATCTCCATAAGAGCAGCAACAGCATTAGATACAACTATTGGATTACTGTCTCCTAACATCTTTATTAAGGAGACAATTAGTTGCTCACCCTCTATCATGTCTCCTTTTATATCTAAGCAGCAGCAGCAGCAGCAGCAGCAGCAGCAGCAGCAGCAGTTGTTGTTGTTGTTGTTGTTGTTGTTGGTGGTGGTGGTGTTGTTGTTGTTAGGGGAGGAGGAGAGGAAGAGGAGGAGGAAAATGATGGTATATATAGGGAATAAATAAAGGGAGGAAGGAGGGGAGGGAGAGAAGGGAGGGAGATGTATGCTAATGGGCTAGTTAGGTAGCTAGTTAGCTAGTTAGCTAGCTAGGTAGCTAGCTAACTAGCTAATCTAGCTAGCTACCTAGCTAACTACCTAGCTAGCTAGCTAGCTAGCTAGCTAGTTATATATATCCGTTATACTTACCATATAATTTAGCTATAGCTATAGCAGCTGTCTTCCTTACATAAGGATTTGTATCTACTGCAGCACGAAGAAGAGGATCTAATAAATATTCACCTAAGGAGACACAAAAGGAGACAAAAAAAAAAAAAAAAAAAAAAAAAAAAAAAT
>NW_013563681.1:851-43900 GCF_000499605.1 Eimeria maxima | reverse complement strand
CCCCCGCTACAAACACCCGGCTGGCACATGAGGCAAGCCTTTCGTGTATAAACTGATGTAAAGAGATGGAGCTCTGTCGTACATGTGTTCGCCTCGGACAAATTGGGGGAAAGCTGCAGAACACACTCGTCTCGATGTCTGTGCGGCCTGTCAGCCCCTACTTTACCAGCCGGTGGTGCACACTGGCATATTGAACATGAAATATACTTGCTTGATACCCAGCCCTCTATACTTATGAATCACAACCAAAGTATATTATGTAATACGGAAATTCAGGCACTAGGGGCTCCCTGGTTTGTGCAGGGGTTGAAAAGTCCGAGCGAGGGCTCGATACGCAGATTTCGTGCTGCTTCTTACTTCCAGATGCCGCGGGGCAAATTGACATCCATGCAGCAAAACTGCTCTCAGTAGCAGTGGCTTTACGAGTCTACTTTGGGCGTAAGCTTAGCCATCAACTGGTCTGTATGTTAACTAGATTGCTGCACAGCTCGGCGTTCATGCATTGTTTAAGGAGACTTGTATGCTGTTGTCGCTCGCACGTGGGTAGTCGTCAATTAATCAGAAAACTGTCTAGCTTTTCTGTGCGACATACAACATAACTCACTTGAAAAAGTAGCGTGCACATGGAATGCAAATGCAGCTTAGAAAGTTGTCCTTGCTCCCCTAGATTTGAACCGGAGGGTCGCCGTCTTACGAAAACACAAGGTCTTCTGTTCAGCGTTAGGTGAGGGGTTCCATATATATGTATGAGAAACTTTAAGCATTTGCAGACGTACAAGAGCAGTATACTTGTAGTGGGTCTGCTGTCTGTCATCCAGCATAACAGCGTCTGGACGAGGCCCGGGGGCACAAGGACACGGTCCGCCAGCTGAGGAGCAAAAGGTGGTGTTCGTCGGCCACCATAGTATCCACGACAAGGCCATGCAACATCGAAATGAGCTACGTTTAAGTTTCTACCACAAGTGGTGCCATCCAACTGAGCAACATGTCGTGTACGAGGGGACGAGCAGCGCTCTACTTTTAATATCCAGGGGAGATTTCACAGGATCCGGTGTGCTAGACGTCTCGAACACTTCTTGCGGCACTCTAACCCAGTATTACAGACAGGTATTTTCAGGCTGAAAATTTGACTACCGAAGTTGTGCAAGCCGAATGGGCGACCCACCGGGGCGCTTAGTGCACGGCCCAATTGGGGTTAAGCGTTCTAGCGGATTGACAATTTTCGACAGCAGGAGAGGACAAATAATATGTGAATGGAGTGTATATTGAGTTTCAAGCAAGAATAATGCTAGTTCCAGTCAGAGAAAGTGCGCCCGTGTTACGCAGGGCAGCACCCAACGAATAATGGCCAATGGTCACCGTGGCAGCAAGCCCGACTCGAGAGGGCGGAGTGTTCAAGCTGTGGGTACACAGATGATCGGTCGTGTTCGGGCAAATCTTCAATATTTCGGACCACTGCAAATAGAAAAAAGGTCGGATATTCTGGAAAACGTGCTCTAGGAGGCTGGGCACGGAGGAAATTGTTTACAGCGGGACCTACGCCAGTGAGTGGCGGTGCAATGTGGCTGTCTCATTCCCAACAGCATAACAGCAGGTCACACGTAAATAAGCGACTTGTTCGGAGCAATAGGAGCATCTGTACTGATATATGCTTCTCTGCTTTGCATTTGGCTCTCGCTGTTGGAGTTTTTCCTTTCCTGATTCGGGGCCTCGACCGGGGCCTGGTCGCCGCCGACCGCACTACAGACATTTTCGGGGCAGTTTTCTCTTTTGCTCGCAAAGCTATTAAACACAAGATTTTCACAATAAATTCAGTCTCTCACTACTCTACAAGGCGTTTGTTTCGTTCACATAAATTTTTCTGGCCTGTAAAACGGGGAGCTGTGTGTGTTAGAAGAAGGCGCATTTTAGCTGGATTCTCCCTTATTTAAGGGCGTTGATTTTTTGACTTAAAAAATCATCTTCATAGGCTAGTCTGACCTCCTCGACTCCTCCGGTGATAGTAGAGGTGCTCCCAGCGGCAGTGGACGGCAGCGACTATGAAGCTCACGGGTCTCGAGTCATTTGTAGCGGGGTGGCTAATGTTCCTAGCCTTCGCCTCAGCAGAAGAAGGACTGTCAAATCGCTTGGATAGTAGAAGCTCAATTCGAGGAAATGCTGATGGTGCGCGTTTGCTGCCTCAGCGTTGCGATTTTCCCTAACCTGACATCCAGAAGCCACCGGCGAATTTTGGTAGTTTTCTGCGGCATGGTATCTGTTTTAGGTTTCTTAGACGAGATAAAACTGTATTTACTGGACACCCCCCTACGACTCCCAAAAGGTCTGGATCCCATGGAACCGTCCTCGGGTAAGCGAGCCAGTGCACCTTCCTAACATCACTTTCCCCATAACAGTGTGCAGTATTGTCACTACCGCAAGGCTCTCGTAACTCCACACTTTTAGACGTCTAACATTTAGTCAACAGCTGGCACTTCCCTAAATCTCGTGCTTCTTCGCTTGCTCAGCTGCTACTGCGGAGTCGAACTTGGCAGTATTAGAGAATTTTCTAGAGGACAAAGAGATGCTGGAAGCTCTTGACAGTGAGTTTTCACCAATCCTTTCTGAGGGCCGTCTTGTTTCGTATGTCGCCTTCGAACTCGTCATTTTATGCATGTCGGACCTTCAATAGGAGCCCTCGATATTTTTCTTGTATCTCCGTACAGGTGCTAAGCTGCAAGTGTGCGCTAAGTTGCAGGACACTACCTGTCGTGGACATTTGAAGAGCATATCTTGTGAAACGGTAAACATTACCGAACTGCGGCATTCTGTTATACAAACAGAAGCTCACATTAACTCTACAGACGGAGATACAGCTGCTTGTGACGACGCACTCCGCCATGGGCTTATACTTTTTGACATTCTCGTCATAGTGCAGCCGATCAAAGAGTTTCAAAGACATCCTTCCGCGGGCCCACGCCATGCCCTAAATAGCCTCTTTTCTGCTCTCAATGTAGCTACTGTAGGAGATGCGCACGAATCAGGTCAAACCCGATCCACTGAAGCCGCCAGACCGTCAAGTAGCAGCACTATCTTTGCTGAAGAATTTATCGAAATGTGAGAATATGTTGCTTCTCGTAAGCTATAAAAACACAGCTGCATCTCTGCTCCTGTAGACTAGTCGGTACTGAGTTTTTGGAGCTGTTAAGCTCCCCCTGCTGTGCGCAGGCAAAAACACAAGAACAGGGCGAAAACAAGCCAAGAAACCTCAGAACGGACGACCGCCTTTCCAGGTGTTCTAGAGAGCATCCTTAGCACCTTTCCAGGCCCCTATCTAGCGTTTGCAGGAGCCGGCGGCCCAATCGGTAAGCTCATTCCTACGTGAAGGGCACTGCAAGTGTCCTGGGTTCTTTGGCAATATAGTAGCGTTGCACAGGGGAAAGTGGGCTACTTAAGGTAACTCCTTCATATGATCAAAAGTTCCTGGTGTGCCTTTGCACGCACAAGGAACCCCGAAAGCTGTGACTTTACGAGCTATGCTCCGGGAGGTTACAACTATGGCAACTGAATCCCCTGGGTTCACCATCACCGGCTTATCTTGCCTTGTGCAGCTTCCCTTATCGTCAATTGGTTGGCCCAAACCTATCTACTCTTTGATGAATTCTTCGGGGTTAAGGAAAGCAGCAGGCGCCCATTGGTGCCTCTTCAGAAACTGCTGATCAGTGGTCACGAGTACAGGCTAACCCATTTATACAGGATGTGCGGGACTGTGCTAGGGTCACAAAGAAAGACTTCTAAACTGATTCCAAGCACTTTAGCCCTTCCCAGAGAGCATTTTACAAGAAAGTCTCAGCTTGTAGGCTTCCCGCGAATCTCATGTGACCTGATGATCCAGGCCGCCTTTGCTTTGCAACTTGGTAAGCCGGCCGTAGCTGCGCAAGATATTCCAGATATTCCTGCTGTTGAGAAAGCTAATGGATCTGCATTGTCTTGTATAGAATACTGTTATTGTCAGAAACATTTACACGCCGTCATCGTATGCGTGTATTGATTTGCCTCACAGCGGAGATGCATGCTATTGAGCATATGAACAATTTGCAGCAGATGCTCCCTACAGAAGGACTGGAGTACTCTATGCCTTTGGAGCGGTATGCTGGAGGACGAATAAATTTTCGACGGCTTTGCATGAGCTTCAGGGCTGACCGTGGAGCTGAATTGCTACTAGATACGCCTTGCTTGTACGAAGACACTGTACTTGCGCGTTTAGAGGCAACCGCTGAGAAAAGCAGCGTTCCTGCGGCAGAGGAAACAGCTTTGCTGGAGTCTACTCCACATGCTCAAGAACAAGGAGAAACACCATCGAAGACAGCCAGCAAAAACGCTGAGTTGGATTTCTTATTGCTGGCAATTAGAGGCGGGAATCACAGGGCGGCTGCACACCTCCTGGGCAATGACTCTGGGCCGTGTAAGCACATCAACTGTCCCTGCACCCCAACAATAAATATGTGCAGGGCAACGGCCACGAACTTTACACAATCCTGTTCTTTTTTTGTAGGGTGGGACCTGCTCTATATGATTGATTCTAGACCATCCGCAGAGATTATGAAAAGCTATGGAAAAGGCAAGCCACGCTGTCAATGAGGTCTGCTTGTAAAGGGGTATATTAGCATGTGACAAAAGCACCTTCGAGACTCAGAAAAACAGTTTTATTTATGTTCGACCTGTGTGCTTCAGAATCTGCGCTGTGCAAGAAGGTCGTGAAGAAGCTAGGCTCGAGAGCTGCCAGTGCGAACGAAGAGAGCATTTCGTGTTCCTCAGCTTGGCAAAGGGATGTTTGGGAGAAAAAGCTTCATTGCCAGTCAAAGCTTGTTAGCTTGCATTGCGCTGCATTGGAAAGCTTGTTCGGAGTTTTTGACCGAGGTACGCTGCACGCTTGTAATTTCTGCTAGCAACCAGTCCACACAACTGCCGGGCTTGTTGCTTGACAGTGCCGCCCTATCACATGAAACCGCATGCGGTGGCCATGCGATGGGCTGTTGAGCCTCAGGACTCATTGCCCGGATTGATAACTTACTGAACTCCACTGCTAAGGAAGCCGCTTGTGGAAGAGCTTCTGGGAAGTGCCCTAAAAAAGCAATATCCAAGCAGAGTCCGCTGCAGACAATTGGAAAACAACCAGCTGTGCTCTCCCGATTCCATATGAGAGGCACCGTTGGGCACAGCATATTCCGGGTATTCTTTTTCCTCAGTGGAAACAGGTGGAAGAATAGCAAAGAACTGACCGCGTGTACCGGTGAGCCCTGTGGGAAGTCCATTTCGTGGACTACCGTGTTCAGGTTCATATGCTCCACTAAGCAGAATCCCATACTACGTGTTTGCGCCTTCCCATCTTTGCAGATAGTGTCGATAACATACTCCGAAACTTTGCAGCACTAGTTTCGGAGCGTGCGACATCCGTTCTCTTATCCCGGTGGCTACCGCATACCGTACGAAGGCTCATGAAGAAATTTCTGCGCCGAAAGTATTCGAAAAGACACCTCCGCTGTAAGTAGTTCACGCATATTCATATCTCTGATTATAATCAGTAGCCATTGATGCTGCAAGCATCATTGCTTGCCATTCACGGATACACTCACATGCGACATCAAGTAATTCCAAGGACAGTGGGCAAAAGCGCACGTAGGCAAGTTACTATTGCATGCGCCTGTTCAGTCCTTCTGTCGAAGCTCCCACCTGATTTCTACGTGAAGCTTTCCTCATGCATCGAAGTCCTCGTCCACCCGCTCGTCTTCGTCCACCTAAATCAGCTGGCGTTTACTGGGTCGGAACTGTCAGGTGCTCGAAGTCCTGCTGGCGGTCTTTCAGAAAAGCTTGACAACCTCATAGCTGACGCAGCTACGGAGGGACTTCCACAACATTTAAAGGTCCGCGTTTCTCTCATTTGCCCCATACCCAAGCAAAATCCAGCACCACGGCATTCTACCAAGATGTAGCTTGGGCCACTTCAGCTTTTTCTAAAGCATTGTGTGGCTTGCGACTACAGAAGAAGCTTCAATCGGGCGAAGAGACAACTGTAAAGGATTTCAATGGAATCAACTTTGCTCATGTTCATCCGCCAAAACTAAGGACGTGGCAGGAATACCTCAAGCTGGAGCTTGAAAACAGCTTGGCTACCTGGTTGATGAAGCCGAGTAGCAGAGAGAGGATAGAAAACGAATGCAGGGGAGGCAGAGGTTCAAACATAGTTGCCCTTTTCAGGGACTGCATGGACCTTCTAAAGAGCTCCGATGCTGAAAACCTCACGCTGATTGGGAAACTTGTCAGTCCAAGAGAGACTTCTGCTGGCAGGCCATTGTTGTTGAAATCTCTTATCTACAGGCTCCTGAGGCTTCCAGCGTACAAGGTCCGGCACCATTCGTTTGTTGCAATGAACATTCGTATTACTGAGGCTCTGGAATTGGTGCGCGCCCTGGTCGAAGTCTACACACAGAATATGGGAGTGTTTGAGAACCAGGAGGTCTTTATGACAGCCGTAATTGACCTCTTTGCGCACCTGGAAGAGAAGAGCAGAACTGCATCTGGGGGACCACTTGGGGTGAGTTTCGTTTGAGGTCTTGCAAGCAACGAAAATGCTACAGCGCTGGGGAGGCCATGCGCAGTATGTGTCTCTTGAATTAATGTAATCGGCTATCAGCTAAGCAATCACGTGTATTTCTGTGGTTCTACAGGTTCCACATAGCGTTCTCGTGCCACCACTGCACCGCCAGTACGCATCACTGCCAAAAGCAAATCGACTCAAGGAACTCAGGGATAGTGCAATGAACAAATTCTTCCGCCATATCTGGACACTCATATTCTCAGTTTCCGCGAACAACATTTTGAACGCGGGGAACTTGGACAGCCTTGAGAAGACTTTCTCTGATGAGGCGTGGAAGGAGTCAATCAACGACCCTTTTCAGGCAAGGGACATGAAACTATTGCTCAACGGCCACTCGGAACGAGTTTCGAGTGGGTTCCCTCAAACTCGGAAAGCCGTCTGGAAGAGCCGGTCTTACGTTCGTTACATATGCAGGCAAGCTCGTTTGGCATGGTCTTGATGGGTGGCGATCTAGGACTACGACTGTTCGACCAAATGCTTCCTAAGAAGCAAAAGATGATGCTGAAAAAGGCACAATATGGTTCTCCTACCGTTTTCACCAGTCAGATGCAACTAACAGGCAGCTTGCTATCTGCTAGCGGTCACGTAGGTCTTGGAATGTTTCTGCATACCCAGTCCGTGTACTTCGGGTTAATGGTTAAACAGTGGATTCAAAAGCGCACACAGGATAGAATCCGTGAAATCATCTCTTTGTTGACTTTGGGCCTGTTCTTCGCTTCTTCATTTATTCAGTAAGGTCCACCACTTAAAGGGTGCAGGATCTACTGTTATGCGTTGTTCTAAGAAAAAGGTCTTATTTGGGCTTCAATTACAAATCTCCCCGTTCGAAACATTTAGGTGTATTACTTGTCTACAACTTGTGCTTTTGCAGAGTTACAGAAGGGGTCACAGAAATCGCCAACACTGGAAATGAAACGGGCCAAGCTAGCATGACAACAGGGTGCCCCCCGATAGGGTTGTGTATGGACGACAGCGGCAATGTGTTCGTTGGTAACCCTAGAGGGTCTCCTGCACTGACTGCTTTACAAGCCATTATGAAGACTGGGATTATGGCGAGCATCGCTGTACTTGCTAGTCCTCTGATTGCCGTATACAACATAGCCGTCTCACAATTTCGTATTCTTAGTCGCTTGGAGATGGTGAGTAGTCAGTGTAAAGGGTAGGCCTACTACATGCTCTCGAGTACTGCGTTATCTAGTAGTTGTTCGTGAGCTGCCGTGAATCAATTTCCGCTGGGGTGCAGTAGTGTAAGGGATTTCTCCATTGTGTGTCTTGCCATTGTTTCAGGCCCTTGGAAATACTTGCAAGCAGTTGGTAAACCGACTGGCGAAGAGCCGGGCCGCTACAAACATCAAGAAGTTGTTCGCAACAAAACAGGATCGGAAACAAATGAGAGAAGCGGCAGCAGCCAGGAAAAGTGCAAGTCTTGGCGATGAAATTGAGCAGTCGTTAACTGCCTTCTTCCAAGGGCATGAGCAGCAGAGGTGTCAGAGAGATAATTCTGAGTAATCACGGCATCACCAGCTGGTGGAATCTATTTTAGTGTCTTCAGGACCCATTTTACTTTGGTTTGCTCATGCTAACACATAGCTCGTAACGGATCCACTAACTTTTACAAACAGCACTTGCTGGCATAATTTTTAAGGCTGGAATGGCACAGACTTTGCACGCCTACTGGATCAGACTAAATATTTTTAAATATGCACAACGAATTTCCGGAAGAGGGGCGGGATTGACTCAAAATGCACACGTGTGCCCTCCTACGGCTCCTACAAGGCCTGCACAGGCCTTGTGGACTTGAAGGTGCCAAGATATTGGTGCTACGTCACATGTTAGCATCCAAAGCACTACACACAAGAAGATTGAAAGTAAAGTGTTTAAGCGCTTCAAACGGCACCCAGAAACGCGCACGCCCAGTCTCTTGAAGGACCGAGAAGGGGGCACCGGAATTCGCAGGAGTTCTAAAACTGATAGGATTCTAAATTTAGTGACAAGCTATGGTCTCCTCTAGCGTTTGTTCGGTAATGAGAACACACTGCACGAATGTAAACGAAAGGCTGCTAGTTTCGAAGGAAACGAAGCAATAGGCGCCGCCTCTGGAAACCATCAGCTGAAGGCACAGGGCCTCATGAAATGTTGGGATTATCAACGGGCGGCAGTAATACCATAGCGTCATGACAGGGCAAGCCATTATGCTCTTCAGTCACTGAATTCATCAAGGCGCTGTCTTCATCGTCTTCCCAGTGCACAAAACCCCGAATGAGGTGCTTTTGTGTAGCCGGCGTCAATCCTCGTTGCGCTTCTTCACACGGGGAAAATAGCTACTTGTGGTAAATAATGGGGGCAAGTGTCCCATTATGATTAATTGACGCTCCCTTTAAATACTCCACAGAGCAGGCTTCTCTTAAATGCCAAGTTTGCTTTGCCTAGATGCAGCAGTCTGTAGGTCTCGTTCTATATTTAGTGGGTCTGCCACTATCCAACTCATGCGCTTTAATATTTATTCATCTGTTACACACATGCCGCAGGAGAAGGACTCTTCAAGATGACAACCACCTCATTTTCATTTCTTACGTAACTGTTGGTAGCTAGTGAACCAACTGCCATTTCCAAAGTGTTTCATAGCCTATGGCAATGCGTGTGATACGTTAAGCTGCGAGCGTGGCATGAGGCATACCATCCCATTCTGCTTCTTGCGCGGTTTCACCTGTATACGGAGGAAGAACAGCATATACACATACCCATGCAATATGAACAGGCAACCATAAGGCTTAGCTGGGAACGAGCTTAAGCGAAATTGTGCCAAAAAAAACTTTCACCAAACACGACCCTCTACACTGATTTGCGTTTCGCACCACAAAACTCGAAGCCAATCTGCGAGACAATCTACACGTGAACACACGAGCCTAACGGCCCTCACCTTCCGCGTGAATGTCACCTGTCGCATCATCGGGGGTACTTGCATAGTCCTCGAAGTCGACTGAGATGGCTGACTCGGCCCTAGCTGGTCGGTCTGTTCCCCCCACTGTCTCATCTATTGGGTTTTCCGGTGGGGAAGTCGAAGGAGGTGGCCTATCAGAGACACGAAAACAAGAATAACCTACGGGACAAGTCCCTCCTGCCACCAACGAATTCTCAATGCCCACTTACAACACGACGTTTCATGCTCACTTACCCATGACTATTCTTATAGTACATCCCTCCAGCGCCTCCAAGCAGTAGAACTGCTATAATGATCCCTATAGCAGCGTAAAGAACTGCATTACCGCCCTCTGAAACATGCATACGCAAAGCGAATCGATTCGACTTAAGATAGTTTCAGTGAAGATGCTGTTCCGGACACTGTTTGTACCTCTCTAGAAACAATCAAAGCGAGGGAACACTACCACGAACTTTCCTTCCTAAAACAGGAGGCTTACCCTCGACGCGTGCAAGGCAACATGCCTCCTCCTCTGTTGCGCCAAGTGCGTCTTTAACACACTGTTCTTTGTTATCATCCGACTGTTCTCCGCATGTTCCCACCAAGTATTTGCAACACGTTGAGTAGCAATCAATGGTGCACTCTCCTTCACTGTCCCTTATGATTTTCCCCCCCACTTTGCAGAGCTCACTGCACTCCGGAGACATTTCTGTGCAGTCCTCGCCTGTATAACCTGGCTTGCATACGCAGGTGGAGGTTGCAGCATCACATGTGGTGTTCCCCGAGCATATCTTTCCACCTTCTCCGCAAGGCTTTTGTACAGTGCACTCGATCCCTCCCCAACCAGGTGGGCATTCGCACTGTCCAGTTTTCGGGTCACATTTTCCATCGTTGCTGCAATGCACGTCTGAGCACAAGTCCTTGCAATTGGGAGCTGGAAACTCCGGAGCACATTCGCATACGTTAGAACTGTTGCAAACACCATTGGGCGAATTGCAATCGTTGTCAGATTCGCAGCAGTTGCTTTCAAAGGTCTCGCAGTTGAGCCCGCTGTAACACTTGGGGCACTTGCAGTGCCCCGTCAAGTCGTTGCAGACGCCACCGTTCAAACAAGTGACTCCAGCGCACCCGCTATTATCGCATTTGTCTCCCGTAACCGAAGGGGCGCACTGGCAGCTGTTGTATACACACGTGCCTTGAGGGGCATTGCAATCATTGTCTGCTTCACAGCACCGGGGGTTTTCGGTCTGGCAGCGATCTCCCGAAAAGCAGGCGGGGCATTTGCACTTTCCTGATGGCATCTCGCACTCCCCGCCGTTTTCGCAAACGACTGTGTCACAAACGCTGGTTTCGCATCGCGAGCCCATATATCCGTCAGCGCAGCTGCAGGCCCCGCTGGGCATCTGACAGGTGCCACCATTCATACAGGTCACATTGTCACAAGCTCCAGTTTCACACATTGCACCACTGAATCCTGCGTTGCATTTGCACTTGTTGCTTTCGCACGATCCGTGACCGTTGCAGTCCGCGTCCGAACTGCAACATCCTGACACTGGAGTCTCACAGTTGGCCCCTGTGAAGCAAGCAGGACACTTGCACGTCCCACTGGGAAGTTCACATGTGCCACCATTTTGGCAAGGGTTAGAGGAGCACGGCCCTGGAAGGATGGCTTCAGAAGGGGGTTCCTTTGCAAGACTGGGATCAGCGGCACTCAGCGCAGTGAAAGAAATCGCCCCGTCTACTGTAAATATGCAATTCGGTACTGTGGAATACAGGTTGCAGGTGCCCGTCTGACTGTTGCTAGAGCCGTCAGGCAACCATGTAGACCAAAATATCGATGAGCTACCAGTACCTCCCACCCCGGACGGGCTGTCATCGCTGCTTGCCTCGAAAACTGCCTCTCCGCACTGTCCTGCTGCTCCTGTGGAAGAAGAGGTCGCTTTCAGCTGAGTGCACACTCCGTTTGAAATGGTCCCAAACATGACGTTCTTCAAAGGTTCTCTCGGAGCTGCGACGCGAATACAGTAAAAACAGACATATATATAGTGGAAACGCTGAGGTGCAACTGACTCTTCTGCATAGCCAAGCCACAACTCCACGTGTTCCCCAAGCAAACCCTAATACGAGTGGAGCACTGGGCTAAAGGCTTACGGCAAGCTGTTTCGTAATCGGGTCTGGTGAACGCCGTGACGTATGTGTAGTTCGACGAAGCAACAGTCTTGTGGGCTTTCACACAGTACTTCGCATTTGAATCCGTTGCTGTCTTGACTGCACAATTGCTTCCCATATACGTTTGCGTGTGGTATCCAAGGATAAGACACTCTGAAGTGGAGTGGTTGAAAGAGGCAGGTAAGCTGCGGTAGCAGGGCCTGTTCGTGTCCCAGGGCCAGCACATGCTGGTGCAACGTGACAATTGGGAACACAGGAACGGGTCGCTAGCGAGGCTGGGAGTTTTCATAGAGTGCGTCTTCAGAGGAGGGGAGTAGGGGGGACAGCCGACACCGCTCCCAACGAAGTCATATCCTTGGTGCCCTCCTTTCCCGTGGAAGGCATAAGCTTTGTTGGCTAGAGATGCTCCTGGCAATGAGGTATCAAGGAAGACCAGGGGATTGTCTAAAGTGACAAAGTTGCAGACTTCGGGGTCATACTCGGCGTCTTGCAGCATATCATTCTGATAGACAGCCTGGTTAAATGGGCATTTGACCAAATACCCAGAATACATACTCCATCCTGACTTGTCCATGGGTACTTCAGATGCTCCGGGTGAGGCGGAAGAGGAGCAGCCCTGCGTCGAGAACGGCATCGTGTTTCCATGAATTTCGTTGGTGAACCTATCTATATCATCTGCTGGACTTCCCGCCCTATCGACAAATGCAATGTACTTCCCATAATTAGGACATGCCCCCACAGCCATAAGCCGCTGGCCTAAATAACGCTGAGTGTCTATCTCTGCATCGTTTCGTGTGCAGTAGCCCTTACTGGACCGATCCCACATTGCTGCATAACCCACTTTGACTCCCGCTGTCTGGTTACCTGCACAAAAAACAGTCATATAAACTCCGCAGCCACTACTCCCATAATACAAAACAACTGCAAGAATTATACGTTGAAAGGGTACACAAAAATCGATTCACTGTGTGGACCTCGACTAAGTTCAATGAACATAATATCCATCAACCATTACCCAAGTATTTCCTTCGCCAGGCGCAAATGTGATGGCCTTCCCCATTCCAGCTAAAAATGAAACTGATTCTGAATTTTGCATATAGAGAGGAACCAGTTCATTCTGCATCGTCTTACGCGGGAGCCACTTGTACGTCTTCCCTTTGTATTCGTAGGCTTGCAGGCCCGAGCCGGACTTGGCCCATTCCAGTTGGATGTGGTTTGCCGGAATGTTAAAGCGGTCCATATAGTTGCCAGCAGCAACTGCATTGCCTATTGATAAGATGGAAATGAGTGTGGAAATGAGGAAAAGTTGAGCCACAAGGGCCCAGAGACCAAGGAATTGGCGCATTTTACCGGGAAATTGATGCATTCTGCGGGAGTAAATCTTGAGCTAGAACCAACTCCACATGGATATATATGTAAAAGACCAGGCCCCCTGCACTGCCGGCTCTGACTTGCCCTATGCACTCAATGCTCTGACTTTTGACTGCGGAAACAGCTCAAGTCGATGTTGTTCGGCTGGTCATCACCATTCGGCAAGTGCAACTCAGGTAGAGCTGGAGGGTTAGAAACCAGCTAACATAGCATCCAGAGCTAATAAGAGTTTTAGAGAAATCTAAAGCTCTTTCGTGAAACCAGACACTGTGGGAGTAGCGAGCAGGAACCTGTGTGCGAGCGCCAAGGCCATACGGGCCGAGCTCAAGGAAAGGAGTTAAAAAAGGCTCCCAGAGAGAGCGAGTGACGCGAAGGAGGAGGATACGGAAAAAATATATGGTGGGTTCCCTCAACAAGTGAATTTTTTTACTGGGGAGGATGCGCAGGTCTAGTTAGGAGGACCGATGAAGACCGAGCTGGTCGCCTCAGTGACGGTTGCGCACAGGGACTGTAGTGCACAGGCACTACCAAGCGGCTCTGGTGTCATCTCTAGTAGCTCATTGACCATAAAGAGAAGGATTATGACATTAGCAGCTAAGGAAGGGATTAGTGCTGCTAAATGTTCTAAGAATCGAGTACCGCAGGTGAAGCCATAAATTAGAAGGATTACCCCCGCTGGCGGCCCCTATCGGCAGTGTAGCCTAGTCACTACTTGGGTACCAGGTAGGCTCCTTTAGAGATCTAATTGGGTAGAACATAGAATTATGACTATATAGGAGTATTAGATCTATAAATACGACTTTCGTGGATAGCAATTATAGGTCAGGCTCCTGACTGTGTCGCCACGGTTGATATCCCCCCCTGATCCTATAGGTTGGGCGCTGACACCCAGCCATAACAGGGGCAATTCAGAACGGACTTCCATTACTCTCTGAACTTCCCTTTTTATAGTAGAGACTCAAACATGATTAGTAACTTTAAGGATTGACTTATGGGAATTTGAGTAGTTAGAAGATGTAGTTAGGAAGCCTGACGCTATTAGATGAAACGTACGCACAGCTTAGGACGGCTGCGCACTGCATATAGGGGCTGTTCCGTTCCAACCCAGTGACCCCTATAGTGGAATGGTTAATGCGAATCAGCAGCGGGACAACCGAAGGGCCACGGTACAAGTTAATCACGAGGATAGTATATGCCGACCAGGATGGTAGCCGAGGCGGCCTGAGACAAACAGTGAGCTAGCGGAATGTAGAGTGGAGAAGGCAACGGCGGGGATTCTGTCTGTAGAGAGTAAGAGGGTGGAGAGACCCGACGTAAGTTATGCATAGGAGTATTCAGGGGTTCTGTGCGGAGTGGCACCAGAACTTCATGCCCCGAGATGGGGAACGACGCTGAAGCGTGAGTGCAGATCCGCAAAGCAGGAGGCTGCTGACTATGTGGAGGCCCCACAGAGGATAGGGGTGCAGCCTGATGCAGAATCCATTATGGACAAAGTCGAGGAGATGCAGCAAGCAGAACACGAGTTTCGCGAAAGGGACACAGAAGGGGCGGAAGAACCCGCTGTGGCGCCTTGTCGAATTGCCAAGAGGCATTCGTACGGGGATCAGAACGAGCTTCGTACTTTCATGGCACTCAACGAAAACTGTGGCTGTGTTACCCACTACAATGCATATATTAGGGAAGCTGGTTCTGTTTAGTGCAGGGTGCAAAACATGCACCTGTTTAGCTCAGGTGTTGCCATTGAATCCCATGAACTCAATCCTCTGCAGCTGTGACATGAGTGCCAAGGCAGGTAGCACAGGCACTTACGCAGCAACTGTCTTGTACAGAGCTGTGTAGGCCACCTATTTGGTACAGAGTGCCCTTCTCCCTGGCCGCCTCCCAGCAAACGCGCCCAGGTGGGGAGGGGAACAGCATCCACTTACTCAGCGGGTGTTCAATACGGCTGTAATAACCGATATAATAACCGTGGATGTGGTCTCCCCTGTCTCCCTAGTCGTGTACAGGCTATTTGCCAGAATTAAATGGGTGTCTGGCTTTGACAACAGTGCTAATTGGCAGTTGCTCGCGTATTTGGGAACACTCACTGGGGGCTGCTCCCACGCCAAATCCGCACTACTATTAACACATCCGTAACTCTAAATGTTAAACAAGACGCAATTGGAAATTAGAATATAGAAGGCGAAACAGAAGTGTGACTCAGATTACCGTCCCCCCCGGTGTTCAAATGAGGCGTTGGGCGATTGAGGGCTCCGACGGTTTCGGTTGCGGTCGAGCTGCGGCTTTCCTGTGGTAAGGACTGGCCTGTACAGTGTTTGATAAGCAGCGTCAATGCTTTATGGCATTGACAGCCGTTCAGTGTTTAGGACATATCTTGTGACATCGTCAAGCGGGACGAGCCGCTGCTGAAGGCGTCTTCTGGTCCCCCGAAGACGAGACCTTCGAACTCTTTCTCTACCCGTTGAACTGCCCGCCAACTATTCGGTGTACCGACAGCTGCCAACGCTGCCCCTTTAGGGCGGGTCGGCGTTGCTGCTGCTGCTGCATCAGCAGCACTCAGAGCAGCAGCCGCAGCAGCGAAACCTGAAGCGCGCCTGCGGGAAGCTACAGGCGAAAAAGACTGACTGCTGGGTCGTCGCCTGGCGGATTGCCGGGGTGGAGTGCGGCTGGTACGCCTAGGCAACCTGTTCGGGTGAGGCAAAACATCTCCTGACTCTGCAACGTCGTCCCACACGCGAGACCGACGGACAGGAGACTGCTCCCTAGAGACTGTGGGCGTTCGGGAGCCGCGGCATCGCGGGGAGCGCAACGGCGATTGCCTTTCTTGCAACTCTTTCAAGCTGTGACGGAATCCCAGGCGAAGAGAGGCCCCGTCTGGAAGCGCCCCATCCCCGCTGAAAGCTGCACTGGCATCTTTTTCGGGGGGCAAGAAGGTGAAGAGGGACTGTAAACACATGCAGATGAATCAAAGTCGCAAACGCTCAAAGCTAACTTCCCATGCCATTGGGAAACCAGCTTACGAGAACGAGCTGCAAGCGGCCGCACCCGCCTCCACACACTTCGTACAATACAAATCGCGGGCGTAAAAGCCAGCAAAAGGTCGCAGCACACTGTGCTTAACAAGAGTCATGCGGTGTTGCACAAACTAATAAATAATAGCCACAGACTGTTTGTGCATTTTTACGCCCATAACTACGTGTAAAACGACATGAAGCAGCACACTTCATCGTGCCTCTTTGCCACTGTCGTTGCTGTTTGTGCGAACGTTGAGAAGAATGAAGCGCACTGAGCAAACCTCATCCTGGCATAGTTTCAAATTCGTGCACAACTCAAGGGATGTGGTTTCTAATGTGGATGATTGTGAACTCAAGTAAGCCTGCATTCGGCACGTGGCTTGACGCACCCGATCTTGTTTCCGCTGTTCTTTGAGTCTCGTGTAAATGTCTATTCTTAGAGCGTTTGCGTCTTCAGGGCTGGGCACTGCCGCCAGCTGCTCCAGCCATTTGTCTCTTGACAGTTCCTCCTCTTTCCGTTCGGCTTCGTCGTAGCCCAACAGTTGCAGCCGTTGCGCCCTTGTCAATACACCAGATGCAGGCTGCAATAGCTGCTGCTGCAGCTGCAGCCACTGGTTCTGCCCCTCAAATGGCAACAAAGCAGCCAGTAGCAGACTGCGCACAGTCAGAGGTTGATGCCTGCAGCGTAGACAACGATACCAACAAACCATATAGCATAAATTGGCAACTGACTTCACCAGTGACCACCCCAGCACAGGCGTTGCAGCAGAGCAGTCGTGTCGCCTCACAGACACTTTTTCGTCCTGAGCATCACTGATTATCTACTCTTAGTAGCCTCGTACCACTTGGAAAGCTGCAAATGGGTGGTGCGGAATGCACGTATCTGCTCCAGAAGCGCCCCGTCTTCATCCACAGCCCCATTATCCGCATGTTGCTGCGAGTGCGGTTCCTTTTGCGGTCCCCTCTGCAGGTGAGATTGCTGCTGCCCCTCCCAAATCCTCCTACAGGTCGATTGTTCAGGCCCAAGGCGTTCTAGGACCTGCAGCTGCTGCCGTCGCGCTGCTAGGTGAAATAGCACCATGTTCTGTTGCTGCTGGTGCTGCTGCTGCAGGGAATCTGCCGCAGCACTGTAGCGCTTCCTGCTGGAGCTGCGGCGGCCTGGAGTCCCAACTGAATTTCGTCTGCTGCTTCGGGGAGTCCTCTGCGCAAGGTCCGCGGCAGCGACAGCAGCTTTTGCCGGATCTACGGAAACCTGTGCGTCTTGACGTTGCAGCTGGAGCAGAACAAGCTGCTGTTGCATGCGCACATGCCGCAGCAGCTGCTGCTGCTTCTCCTGCTGCTGCATCTGCGGAGCCAGGATCTGGTCTCGCAGCCATCTCCGGTGCCGCTGTTGTCGTTCCCTCCAGTCTTTCTTTACGTACACGTATGCAGTTCGCCCCTCAGAGGAAACCCACATGTTGCTGCTGATTTGGTGCTTTATCTCCGCTCCTTTCAAATCAAATCGAGAAATCAAGTCTGTGAACACACCGGGAACAGGGACAAGCCCATCTATGCATGCAAGGAAGGTGATATATGCAGGAGCCGGCAGCCCCAGAATGCCTGTCTTTGTACTCGCTTAACTGAGGCCCTCAACGGCTGCTGAAGAACTAGAGAGGGAAGCAAGCGTGAGTATGGCTGCAGTATGAATATCGATGCTGTTTGAAGACCTCTTGCGTCGGCACCTTCAACTCTGGAGCACGTAGTTTCATCACTTCACGCTGACTAACCGTTCCTAAAGGAGAGGTAAAACCACCAAGTATCTGTTTGCATGAACATGTGGGTAATACTGCGGAACAGCAACGACAGCGACAGAAGAAGCAGCACCAGCAGCGCACAAATAATCGGCAGAGAGAAACAAATGCATATATTCGCGTACAACCATGGTAGGGGCCACCATAGGGAAAAGCAGTAAGTGTGCCCCCAAAATAAAGGGAGAAGCAACGTGTACAGTCAACGAGGTGTCGCTAAAAAGGAGCAGGAGTGAGCGATGCAGCGCTACTCCGTGGGTTGCGGTAAACAACAGAAAAGAGAAGGGATGAGATTTAATTTACAAGTTGATCAAAGGCCCCTCCATGGCAGCGTCGAAGGAGTAGGCGTGCGTAACGCCTTCTAGGTCAAGGAATGCCGATAGGTCATCGTGGGCAAAGGCCACAGCACGCATAGGTCTGGCTTGAAACAATTCCTGAATGTCTCTGTCCAGCCCAGTCTTCGCCTCTGTCTCAGCATCTGTCTCCTGCACCCCAACACTCATCGCTACCGAGGCCATGACTCCTGGATCAAGGTCCCGATTCCGCAGACGCGCTGACGCTTCCCGCAGAAGCAGGCACCGATGCGTCTCCAGCGATAACCCAAACGCTTGTGGGCATTTTTCTATCCCTGCGAAAACCACACAAGGAAAAATAGCGGGATGCATCATGTGCCCATTCAGAATACTGCCGCCCGGACAGCCCAGAGGATCGCGGCAACAGCCAGCGAAAACGCATGATGTGGCGCAACAACAGAGTCTCCTAAATAATACAAAACAAAGTCGCTCAGCTATGGGTATGCAGGAAAGATATGCAACGCCACAATGGAAATGCTAGCTTCAGGCCAACAGCAGGTTTGATGAAGCCAACCAACTGCAGCAAGGCACTGAGTCCGAGGCCGCCAGCGCAGTTGCAGAAACAAGTAAATGCAAAGCCACCAACCACATATGTGGCCGAAGACCAAATGCGTACCCAGACAAGCAAGCCAGTCGTGTTCGTAAGCAGCTATCGCGCTAGGGGCCCCCCGTCCGCTGCCAAGATCACAGAAGACACTGAACCGGTCGGCACCGTACTGCTTGGCATAAGCCACCACCTAAACGACACACGCATACACCCCCAAAGATGTCTCAAAACAAAGATCAGGACTTCAGCAGCTGCTGCAGCAAACGCATGGCGTTGCTTTTGCAGGCATGGGAACTGACAAACAGCGCGGAACGCGTGCCCCATAACGCGCCCACTTGTTGCAGCTGCCGTTACTCTCCTAGAAGCAGCAGAAGCATATATGCGTGCTCCTATGCTCCCCCGAAAAGTGGGACGTCACCTGTTTGATGAAGCTCTCAATCATTTCGCCGTACATGCCGGCGGTGGATGTGGCGATTTGGGCTGTGTGGCCCCTGTAGAGGAAGGCCGTAGGCTTGCCTACGTAGGACGCCGGATCGACAGCGCGTGCATCAGCAGCAAAGGCGCTGGCAGAAGCAATGGCGGCCTCCGTCAGGTCACGCGCCGCCTGCTCCGCTTCCTCTTTTGAGGGGCATTCATCTTTGCACGCAGCACTTGCCCACGACTGCACTGACCAGCAAGATGCAACTTCGTGAAGAGGAGACTGCCTCCGCCGGGACTGATACGCAGACAAAAAACCAATCACTGCAAACGTTGCTGTCATGCAAGCACCTCGAACACCTCCGGTAGTCTAAAGGGCCACAACAGTCCAGCAGCACTTCATTACCACTCCATGCTGTTCACAGCTGGACCGAAGGCTGCCCAGAGCTAGAGAAGGGTTATGCAAATTGAGCATTCGAAAAGGCTTACCGCTGTGCCCACCTCATCACACCGAGAACGGCGTAGCCCACACTGATTACCAGTTGCGATGTAGGGAGCCGAACAGCAGGCTGCCGACCGCCGGCGGCGCTGAATCGAGGCGGAGGAGGACGGAATATGCCGACGTGTAGGCTCTGGCTGAGAGAGCGGGAAGGAAATGCCTTCTTCTTCCCATAGGGTCGAGTCGTGTGTCGAGGCGTGCGTAGACAGGTCCCACGTTCCCCCCCGCGCCTCCGCCTCCATAGGGAAGGCCCCTTCACACGTTCCTCCAGTGTTTTCAACAGGTGGAGAACTCATCTGAACCCTGAGACTTGAGTTGCAGTCGACCTAGCGCACCTCCCTCAGGGCCCTGAGCGGCCGTCCCCCAATGTCAGATCGGCATCTGTGGCGGTACATACAGCTGGAAACATGCAGCAAGATCTAATAAACAATCAAGTGCATGAAAGTGGGAGGAACCAGAATCCCCAGGAGGGGGTTCCCCGGTTACCCAAAATTTGGTCTTGGCAGTGCAGCAGGAGGAGGACACCGAGGTTTCGACAAGGTCTGCAGTGATACCCCGCCACCGCTACCAAAAATTCAATTAAAAATAATAATCATGTGCTCAAATGGATAACAGGAGTAACAACGTCGAGACACGTAGCTGGTGAGTGAGGGTGGTTGGTGGTTTCCTCGCGCCTCGCGTGTAGTGTGAATTGTGTTTTTCCCGTCTTAAGGACACGCAGTTCGATGAGCGAAAATTGTGACAATCCTTGAACAGATGGGGGGAGTTGCTTAAGCTAGCAATGAACGTGCGTTAAAATAAACGTTCTTTGCCACAATTGCGCGGTCACCCTGGTGGCAGCGCGAGGCTTCGCACGTTCAGCACGCCTTCCAAAGTATCTTAGCGTGCAGCCCCCTTGTACCCATGAATGTGCACACAAATTCCAACGTACATTTGTGCTAGAACACTGCAAGCCTACAGAATGAGGTGAAAACCCTTCGGACAACCCCCCAAGCTAGCCATTCAAATAACCGGCTCTTCCCAGCAACCCTGGGCAACTAACCCTACGCTGCAATGGCCCATTAAATGGCCGCCCAAGTACGAATTCGCATAGGGCTCCTCACTATGAAGTGCGTACTACGGGTGCAGGCAAAAGTTTGCCTATTACTAGACAAACGTACTTCTGAGCTAAAAGCAACTGAGAGGATAAAGGGAAAGACCATAGACAGGTTGAGTTGTTTTGAACCAGAACCCCTTGTTTGGGGGTTCGCCATATGCCTTGCTGCTTCTTTCCAGATGCAGGCGGTCCAAAGACCAACATCCTACAGCTTGCTACCTTTGGTTGAGTTATCTACAAAGGCAGCAACAGGCTACTAAAGGGCTGGTTCACGTTTACTCATCATCACCCTCCTTGCTATCGCCTCCTCTCAGCGCCTTTCTCTTTACGCGACCTGGCCGGCCGCCCCCGTAGGGCGAGGTAAGTGAGAATTCAATATACTTCTCGGAGTCAACCCGTACCATAAATGACGGGATGTCGACGATCTGCTTTCCCACGCGAATGTGGCGCTGTCTAATGAGACATCTGGCGTGGTGAATAGATTTTGCAAGACCAAGCTTGAACACGCGTGTCTGCAGACGGCGTTCGAGGAACTTCTGCACCGTCAGACCTAACACGTAATCCAGCTTCTGTTCCCCTTCGCTCAGCAGCCCGAGCCGAACCATGCGGCGCAGAAGCGCCGTCCCTAAATAGCAATAGTAGGCACATTCAGATTCCCAACACTGTGTAGCAGTTTGCACAGGGTAACGTGTGGTGTCTGTGAGAGGATTTGTTCGCAAACTGCTTCGCAACATACACTTGCTGGCAATGTTCAGGTACCTGCCACCACTCACCCTGGAATATACGCCGGGGATCCTTCTCCTCAAGAGTCAACAGCTCACGAGCTGCCGAACGAATTTTCGCGAGCGCATACTGCACCCTCCAAACCTCTCGCTTATTCTTCAAGCCGTACTCGCCCAGAAGCCGAAGCTCCTGGTCCAAGCGCTCCTGAAGAAGCACAACGCAGCATAGCCTCAACCACAACTCTCAACAAATGCCTACCACTTCATATTCCCTAGGCACCCTCGACTGAAGCATCTGGAATCTCAGTCTCAGCCGGCAGCGCCAACGCATCCCTGTGAAGTTCACATATGCGCCGGTAGCCTTCTACAAATTAGCAACTTAAGGCGCGCTATCTCATCCTCCAGACACAACTTAATCTCCAGAGAAACAAAATGGGAAGCACCGGCGTTCTAAAGATGAAACAAGCCCCGCATGCGTTCCTTGAAATGGTGAAGGGCACTGCATTGCGGCTGCACTAGATTGTCACAGAAAAATCCGTGACGCCCTCTGAAAACAGTTTCCCATCATTCTCATATAGTCCTAATCATATAGGTCAGAAAGAAAAACACGAGGGGTCTTCATGTAGAGGTCCCCACACGCGCCCGGCTTGAAATTGTGGAGAGCGCTAAGCAATAACACACCTTTTCAAAGGGGCGCTTGGGGTTGCGCGCCGTCTTGCTGTGGTTCCTGTAGCTCTTCGGCATTTTCACGAGGAATTTGGAGGAAAAGGCCACAGATAACTCGAAAACAGATGGCGAAAGTGGGCACAGGCACGGAAGCTCCTGTAGGGCACTTCCCCACCGGGGGCTGCCCCGCCTCTGCATGCACTGCAAGCCACGCAGGGCTGCTGTAGCGCTCAGGCAATACAATATGGCTGGGATGGTCTCTAGCACCTTAGTGACCATAAAGAGAAGGATTAGCACATTAGAAACTAAGAAAGGGAATTAATACTGCTAAATGCTCTAGGAATCGGGAACCGTACATAGAGCCAAAGCTTAGTAGGATTACCCCCGCCGGTAGCCACTATCGGCAGTGTGGCGTACTACCTAGTCACTACTTGGGTACCAGGTAGGCTCCTTTAGAGATCTAATTGGATAGGAAATAGAATTATCACTATATAGGTGTATTATGTCTATAATTACAACTTTGGTGGAGTTCTAGGTCGGGCTCCTGACCTTTCCACCACATTTGATATCCCCCCCGTCATCCTGTAGGTTGGGCACTGACACCTAGCCATGACCGGGGTCAATTCGGAACACAGTCCTTTTATTCTATGAACTCGCCTTGTTAATAATAGGGACTCCAAAATGATTTGGTACTTGCAGCATAGACCTCTGGGGATGTTGGTAGTTTAGAGGTTGTACTTAGGAAGCCCGGCATTCCGAGATGATATAAGTAGGCACAGCCTAGGACGGCTGTGCACTACAGCTGCTGTGGGTCCCGCCCGTGCGGTTTAACGTCAATATGACAATATACGGGCACATCTTTCTCCTTATAAAATATTCATACGTATTTCTTTTAACGACGATTGTGAGCATGTATTTTTGCCAGCACTCCTGGTCAGGAATTTCGAACTGTAGACGGCAGTAGTAGAGTACCAGTATGGAGTGCAGTAGGGTCAAAACTCTAGGGTAAGAGTTAAGCAAAACCAGCTTACCTCTAATTTCAAGGGTTCTTCGGTACAGTGGCACAAAGCGCTGCTGCTGCTGTGAAGCATAGTCTGTCTGTTATTGGACAGTCTGTATAAAGTTGGCACGTGTACCAATACCAGTGCCTCATATACAAACGGCACACATGCAAAACATCTCAACCTTCTGCACTGTTCATGATGCATACAGCGAAAAATGCTTGTTTGAGCTCGTATATGGGGCTGTCTTCCACCTTGAGTTGCACGAGATGTGGTGCAACACCTGCCAGGGCGCCTTGTCTCCGACATATCCAGAGCCCCCTAGCCCACGAGGTGCAACTGAGAACATCGGCCGTCACTCCCAGAGCAGGGCTGTCCTTTGTACAAACATGAGGAGCATTCGATGTTCTTAGGTTATGTGTATATTTACAAAAATATTCACTTCATACTCCTTTTCGTCGCTTGAAGGGAACCCACGGAAATGGTTTCTGTATCTGAGTACTGCATCTTCGGAGCATATCCCATCTGGATTGTGGAGGCTATCCGACACGCGCAACAACGTAGGTCCATTTCCTGGTTGACACGGGAAAAGGCTGTAGCAGTGTTGAAGAAACCTCAGCAAGAGAAGCCCTCGATAGACCCATACAAAGTTATCGCGAGGAGTACCAACAGTTGCGCGTAGAGGGGACCTAGAGACGAGAGGGTTTACGTCACAGACACGATAGGATGCTTACACATCAAGAAGAGATAAAACGCAACAGCAGTAGGAGAGAAGGAAGGGGCTGTTTTGGAAAAATCCGGGTACTGAATCTATGAGCATTGGCCCTGTGAAACCCATCCAAAACCAGAGGAGGAGGAGTGGAAAACGACAACTGCCAGGGAATTCGCCACTCCAGAATTAGGGATGACGCCTATAGCGGGGTACACGCTTGTTTCGGAACAAACAAAGGGCGGGCGAGTACCAACAAGCATTTGATAGAGGCGGGAGTTGGCTACTATCGCCAATCGTGGAGTGATGAGATGGGATTAGCGTGTTTCCAGTGCAAAGGCAAGGGGCACCAAGCCGAGGGATTTTCTCTCGCGTGAGGAGACTCACAGGTCCGGTGAGGCCTGTAATCATTGGGGTGGTAAAGGCATTCCCCTAAAAGCCCACCGAGCGGCCTCCCCTGAAGGCAGACTAGATAGGCCTGCGGCTCATATGCCTATAGTAGCGGGAGAGAAGGCGGCCTTCCACAAGTTGGAATGCACCTCGCCGCAGCTCACGTTGCAGGACCGCCCCACATACGAGCGCAAACAAGCCTGCTTGGCTTTACATAGCGAGACTGTAGACAGTCGTTAACTTCTGCCTGCGTGCCGCTGGTCTAGTGGGTGCCGGTTAATGGTTCATGCGCCAACTTTCTATAGGCGTGCCAAACTTGGTACGGGCAGTGTGCCAATGGTTGGAGCATTCCATTGTGAAGCCCTAGGGCAACCTCTCATGGCAAGCACACGTCACAACATTTCATCTGAAGCAGGATCTAGGGCCAACGAGCTCATTCCAGAGTATGCCCCACGCTCTATGCCTCCACAATCAATAGAGAAGAATGCCATCCATCCAAAGAATGCCATCCATCGATTTTCCCTACCCCGTCACCCACTGCGCCCTGCACGTCACAGCACTACGGTTCAGCCGCCGCCTCGGTCAGACACTACTGTCCCCCGTGTAAACCCAGCAGCTCTAAGAAATACTCTTTAAAAGAGTATGCATACAGTTAACATTGAAAGTGAAGGCTTAGCTTTGAGGTGCACCTTTAACAGTGGCCTTCGCTTCCATTAACACCTCCAGCCGCGGCAAGTGCCCATCGGCTTCCGTGCTCGGGGCTGCAGCAGCAGCCAACTTTCCCTCTCTAGCTTTTAACAACGTGTAAACAAACCTTCTGATAGTAAGGAGAAATGGGTCCTCCTCCCGTAAAACCCACGGAGAACCCGGTTTCTCAGCCATCGACTGCGGCTTCTGCCTTCTCCTGCTTGTCGAAGCATACAAGACCTCTTCCTTCCTCTCCATCTGTCTTCTTTTCCTCTAAGAGCATAGTATAAGCAATCTTCTGTTTACGCCTATTCGTTTCTTCACGATACGAGTGGGCCCCTCTTGGGGTTCCACATCGGGTACGCTAGTGCGAGCCCCCCGAGTGATCGCCCTCCTACCTGCCTGCCTTCTTTGGTTGCAGGGACAATTTGTATCCACCTCTGCGAAAAATTAGATCAGTGTATGCTCTGATCAGTGTGTTAAGAATTGAGTCAGTTTTGAGGCTGGTGTTTCTGCGGAGACAGACACTGGAGGAGGGCGTTGATGGGCAGAGTTGAATCGCCAACCACGCTGCCGTCGCGTGGGCATTTTGCTGGGGTGTACAAGCACCCCAGATGCTGCAAATGAACGCAGCGGGCCCTCCAAACGACGACGAGAATAGCCAGGCCTCTGTGGGGCTGCGAGCCTCAGCAGGTGGCTCGAAAGGTGGGTGGAAAACCCCGGCCCCAGAGGAATGTGTCTCTGGTTCTTCTTTGCCTCCCAGACCTGTCTCTTCTCTCTCATGCACAATGGCTGATCCAGTGAGTAAGCCTTCAACGGAGGAACGTTTCCCCCTCGTGGCCAAGGAGGAATTGCCGGACTTGGAGACTGGCAGGGGTGTCTCCAATGTGCCATCTGGGGGGCTCCCTGCAACTCCTGGCCTTTCATGGGGGGGTTGGAGGCACAGCAGCAACAACTGCAGCAGCAGCACGGACCGACAGCAGCAGGGCTCCACCGCTGCTGCCCTACACCAACTCAGCCCCCAACTGCCAGCCCAGAGAGGGGTCCCCGTATCTTCTCAGGGCCTCTCCTCGTCCTCAGGGAAAAAGTGTCGCCGCTGGTGGAGGTTCCTTGGCATCGAGCCCCTGGCTGTACGTGCTGCTCATGTTGCTGTTGCTGCTACTGCCACTGCCATTGCATTTTGTTGTGCATGGGAGCTTTGGAGGGGCTGGTGCACACAAGATAGATTCCCTGGAATTGCTGCATCTGTTGCCGCTTGTGTTGTTGCTGCTGCTTTCTCTCGTGCCAAGAATGGCGGGATTACGTCTTCCTCTGCAGCTGCAGCCACTTTTGCTGCGCTGTCATGTTCCATATAGTTTTAGGGTTTGGGGCTCAGGATCCAGTGATGAGGTTTTAGAATGTAGGGTATATGCTGGTGTCACTGGAGGCCGCTCCGTGCACCGGTGTCGTGGTTGTTCGTGCATGGTAGGGTTGTTGGGTGTGCAGATAAGGCGGACAGCATATGTTAGTAGTGTCACGACGTGCGCATCTGCGAACGGTGTCTTGAGTGCGGTGTGGTGGCGCTGCTACAGGGGCAACAGAGGCAGGAACAGGAGCAGCCGCAGCAGCCGCAGCAGCAGCACCCGCGAGTTGACGTGCGCTTTACTTCCGTTGTTTTCTTTATCTTCTTTGCGCTGGAGATCTTTGTCAACTTTGACTGCGGGGCTATCCCATGCACGCTGTCCCGCATGGCCGATGAATTCCGTCTCTCCCCCACATGGCAAGGTGTAGATACACCCCACCGCAGACATTCTCCTTGCTGCTGGAGGCAATGTCGTTTTGAGGCAGCGTCGTTTCTTCACAAGCCTCCCCTAATTGCTCTCTGCATCTGTAGAATGCTTGCAGTGCTTCGGCTGGCTGGCTGCAGCTGCTACTTACCTTTCTGACGAGCAGCAGCAAGCACAAAGTGTACAAAGCTCGCTAATAGATTCGCTTCCACGTGTGCCTGCCATGTGGCCTCATGTGTATGTGCCCATTGAAATGCTCTCCTTTTCTATTGTGGTGCGTGGGTCTCCCGCGTTTGCATGAGGGGACATTGCGCATGCACGCATGGCTGCATCCATAATGCTTGCATGCTTGCACTTTGCGGCGGAGTTGCATGCGCAGGTATGTTGGGGGCCTTGCCGTATGTGGGCCTGACCCTAGCGTCTCCTTTAGCTGGTCGTATCTTCGCCTATTGGCCTGCCAAGCGCGTTGTTATTATATCGATGGCTTTAAATGCATTTGCTACTCTCCTAATGGTGCTGACATTGTTGCTGCCTCACGAGGTGTTGCCCCTCGCCAGCAGCAGCGGTGGCGGTGAGGAAGCTATTGGCGATGCGGCTAGTGCTGCGGTCACCAGCTTGGCTGCTGCTGCGCCGGCAGCGGAAATTGTTCCTGATGCGGGGCCCGCAGCCACAGCAGCTGTTGATGCGGCAGCAACGTCGTCGAGCCCCTTTTTTCGTCTCCCCGATTTTTCCTTTGGGGATTTGACACCCTCTGCGCTGCTGCTGCTGTCGAGCAGACTACTGGTGGGCGTCACGCAGGCTCCCTTTGTAATCTTTGCGCCTGTCTGGGTGGACGAGTTCGCTCCCCCAAAGAAAGCAGCACTGTGGATGGGGGTCATGCAGGGAGCCGCCGTCGTAGGAGTCACTGTAAGCCACTGCCACTGCTTGTGCTACTTCTGCTGCTGTTGCTTGCAGCCACTGCTGCAGCAGCCAACAGGACTGTCTGCGGCACGAATCAGTATGTGGCTTTCATCTTTTCACCTAGGATTTTATCTCTGCTCTTTTTCTCCCATGCTGCTTGTCATTTTCCTGTCGTTCTTTCGTGGATTTTCCCTTGTGCTTGGTGCAGGTTGGTTATCTGGCTGCTGGCGTTTTGTCTGTGTATTTGGGTTTCAACTGGCGGGCGGCGATATCCTTTCAGGTTTTCTTCCTTTGTGTCCTTACGGGGCTCATTGTTAGCGTCCCTCGCGAATATGTGCAGACACCAGGAGGCCCTGGGGCCTCTAAGTACTTGCAAGACGCCAACACCCCTGCAGATAATCTGGATTCAGACCAGCAGCAGCAGCAGCAGCAGCAGCAGCAGCAGCAGCAGCAGCAGCAGCAGCAGCAGCAGCAAGGAGACGAGCAGGATCAAACGCCGCGTGATCTGGCTGTTGCAGAAGGTGACTGCGAGGCGATAGGAAGTGGAGCGAGCCTCAGCCAAAGCCAAACGAAGACGGGGGGGACTCACAGGAGGAAGTCGACAGATGTTGGGAGGCGTCCGTCAGAGAGCAGCAGCAGCCCGGGAGCGCGGCCTTCTCCTCCTGGGGCAGTAGGGCCCTCTACAGTGGCTGGAAGTCGGCGACATGCTTCGCTGAAACTATTGCTGTGCGTGAGAGAGGGGCGTGCTGCCGCGTTGCACTGCTGCGCTCCCCTTCGGCAGCGCGGAGTAACACAGTGTGGGGCGTGCAGGGCAGGAGGATTGGTGTGTGTTTCTTGTTATTTGCTGCCGTGTATACCAAGCGTTCCTGCTGCTACCGCTGATGTCCTCGTTTTTGCGTCTGCTGTTGCTGTTCTTGTTGCTCCTGAACCCGCGTGCTACTCTTGCCTGTGGTGTGGATGTGCCGCAGGACCCCGATGTACATGCTCCCTGTGCTGACACTCTGTGCACTTCTGTTCGTTGTGACTGGGGTTCAGTTCTGGGGAACGATATTTTTTGCTTCTTTCCTGGGTCTGAGTCCTGCAGCGGCAGTGGGAGCTTTTGCTGCTGTTGCTGCAACATCGCCTGTGGCTGGGGTCCTCATGGGCGGCCTGACTGTTGATGCGGTTGGCGGCTACAAAACCTCCAAAGGCCGCACGCGAACGTTAGCCGCATGCACTGCTTATGGTGCCGTCGCCGTTGCCTGCGGTGGGTTTTCGTTCGTCGATGGCACTGCGCCGCTCAGGCTGATGTTTCGCTGCATAACTGCAACCTCAAGAAAATAACTCCGCCGTGTGTTGCTATGTGTGGGTGTGCGCGCAGCTGTAGTCGGCAGTTTTTCGTTGCGGGTCTATGTCTGCGTGGCTTGCCTGTGGTTGTTGCTCTGCTTTGGGGCGGCGATGCTGCCGCCGCTGACGGGGATACAAATAGACGCGGTCTCTCCCAATCTACGGACGCTGGCAAGTGGCATTTCCATGTTTTTCTACAATATTCTGGGCTATGCTTTAGGTGAGGTCTGCACCGATATGTAGGAGCTAGGGGAACTGAAGAGCCCCAAGGGTACAGATATTGTTGAGCTCCTTAAACGGCACTCCGCCAATGAGTTGCTGTAGGAGGTGGCGTAGCCGAACATCGCCATGTTTCTCTGCCCGCAGAGGTGCACCTAGATGTAGAGACAAACGTAGACAAAGAGATACACAGAGTGGGAGAATGCCAGCACAGGCCAGGAAGCATTATGCATTATTTTTATCTTGGTACAAGTTCTTCTGCTGCAACGCTGGCTGCTGGTACTGCTGCTGCTACGGTGATTGGTGTTGCTGGCTTTGCGTTTGCTGCTGCTGATGTGGCGGATCACGGTTCCATTGCTGCTTTTGCTGCGACATTGCAGTGTGTTTCTGTTGATGGTGGTGATGTCGATGTGCTGCCACTGCTGGTTGTGATACTGGCGCTGTGAGTGTTGTGCGTTTCCTGTCAGGAGCTTTCCTGCCTGGAGTTGCAATGGATTTGTTTCATGGGGGAGACGTCTTGGGCCTAAGGGTGAGTGTGGCATCGTTGCGTCTTGTGCTCTTTCGCTTCCTCGTTGCCCGCTCTTCTTTCGCTTCCCCTCGTTCTGCGCCGTTTTACTGTGGCTTAAAAGCGTGAATATAATTACTAGTAACGATGACACCGGCATTAGCAATTACATTATCTCTAACAACGATAGCAGGAATTGACTGTGTTAGACGGCAACGAAGGCAACTGTAATATTTCAAACGTACAACACTATCATTAGCATTATTTAAGTATACCGAACGCAACGGCCGCCGGCTCAATACTAAACCATTAATCTGGAAAACACATCAAAATGCCACCACGCGCATGCTGTTCTTTTCCTTGGTGGCGTCGTGGGTTAGGATAAAAGGGGAGGGTTTAGGGTATTGCTTTGTACGGAAGGAAATACGATGGTCTGCTTGTGGTTCTGCAGCTGGTTCTGCTGTGGTCAGTCTTTGGCTTTCTGTTTTGCTTCATTACTGCGGTGTACGCCTGGCAATTGGAAAGGAAGGAAGCAGCAGCTTCGTCTCGAGAGATCGAGCTGTGTGTAAACACTCGAACAGGGCCTTCCCAATTCACCGGTGCCTCCTCACAGCCCATTCGCCCTAAAAAGCCCCGCGGAGCGCGTGGCTTCCTTCCCATTACTGTTGACTCGGTGTGGCAGCAGCAGCCGTAATAGTAAGGCTAGCACGGCCCACTGCAGCCGCAACACGGTGAGCGGCAGCATTTTGGAGAACAGCATCCAGCACCTCAAGAAATGCAGCACGACCAAAACCAACTGTTCTAGCGTTGGCAACATCACCAGGAATGACAGTAATACCGTCGTTAAGTGCGATAAAAGCATGAAAAGCAGCAACAACGCTACTATCGGCTGTTCCGTCTGGAGGAGAGCTGGCGAAATCGACAGCAGAATTTGCAGCAACGTCAAACTTGCATGTATCTGGGCAACCTTCCAACGCAGGCTTTGAGCAGTGCAGTAACCGGAGCGCAGCAGCATCATTGGTGTGTACTTGCAGTTCAGAAGATGCTCTACTCCATCTACCCGTTTGGTTTTGTCGTTTTTTACAGAAAACTGATACTTTGCTTTATTGTAACTGGAGCGTATTATATCTGGTGCAGCAGTGCGTCTCTACTGCAGCAGTAGAAGCGGTAAGGAGGAATACTGAAGCAAATATTTCGCGGCTGCTGCGCCTCCGTTGTTTCCTTTGATACATTTTTCACGTCCCCTAGTGGGTCAACGAGGCCTATGCGGCCTTGCCACTGAAGATTTAGTTGGTGTCTTGTTAGCATTCCTGTTCTCATAGCGGCTGCTAGTGCTGCTAACACTGCTGCTGGTGCAGCAGGGGCAGGTGATGCTGTAACGTATCGGTATGATGAATAAACAGGTAGTTGGATTGTGAAGTGGGGCGTCGCAGGCGCCAGAGCATTGGTTACGTGCGTGAATGCTTGCATGCGGGCTGGCTAGTGAAGACTAGTTCGGCAGCGTAACAGATTTTTGCAGTGTTGGCGCATGCAGAACATAGGGCTTGGCTAGGTTTGCATGTGTGGCTGTCTTGCATGAGTTGCGACAGCGAGCGTTGCAACTTATGGCAGGCCAGCTCCTTTCTGCGCCAGGAGCAAGCCCTTGGGCCGCTGTGCCCATGATCCCTGCAGACTGGAGTGAAGATCAGCTCTTTTTGAAGAGACCATATCTCTGGTATTATCACTTCACTGGAGCTCACGCTGTCCGGCTTGCAAGATAGAGGATTTTCACTTGGCAGCATTGCTCGGCTAAGCGACACGCGAACTCCAGACCCATAGCATGAAGGCCTCGTGCGAAACGCTGATTAATTTTGAAGGCACTTAGTACGAAGAAGTGGGAATGAAATTCACATTTTATCACTGGAAAGCTCTATGCAATTGCAGCCGAGCGGATGACCCAGAATAGCGCAGATTCATTAGGGTTATCCTTCTCCCTGTAAAGGGGGAGTGCGGCTAAGCGCATGACCACATTTGCATAAGGTCACTATTAGCAGCCCATCCAGCAGAAGTCGCTTTTGCTGAGGGAACAATTCATGAAGAATGCTTCCTCCTCTGCCGACCGCGCAGGCAGGGCGGTTGGAGCAAGGAGGGAAGTAATTTCTACCTCCTCGTGAAGTTGCCAATGCATTCTGCAACAAACGTGCTTGCTAACGCACTGTCGCAGCGCTGTTCTTGTTAGGCGCTTCGTTAAACAACTGTTCTTACTTGCAAATATTTCCTTCACCTTTCTTAATAGGTGTTCCACACACATTTGCTACCCACGGGACAGTTTCTTGTCAAACTCAACCAAGGACGACTCGCTATGCACGTAGTACAATACAGGGAGACTTCATGTCGTCACCAGTACCCAAGACGTGCACGCACACGTGCAAGCACACGCCTTTGCTGCATGCACTGCAGGAGGCCAGCCCCGCTTGCACCCGCAGCCAGGTATTCTTTGAGGCATTCCCTAGTACTATAGGTACATTTTGACAACTCCTGCTACCCCATAAGCTTCCTACTTGGCATGCATGCTGCAAGCTTCCACAACCTTGTTAGGTTGTGGAAGCTTTCGTGCGCCACGTGAGCAGTCACAATTGTATGCAAACTACACAAGGAGTGTTTCGTCGCGTGAAAGACTGCAAACGTACAGCATCAGCTCCAACCTCTTCTCTTCCCAGGAAGGCAGTACTAAAAGGGTACGCCAGGCGGCTTTTGGAGATTTCATAGGAGTTATTCTGAATCTACCGTACCTCCTGACAGTGTTCTTTTAGGAGTGGTTACATGGGGAACTCGTTTTTCAGTGCGAGCATTTGGATTTGTTTTCGTGTTTTCGTTAGATAACCTCAACTTTCCATTTTTAGAAGCTCTTATATTTTTATCCGTATATATTCTGAGCATTTGTGTAGCTGAGATATGTGAACGGGGTGAAGGCGGCAGTAGTTACAGGAGGAAGTGATATTGAATTAAGCGCAGTTGTGTACGTTTTTATGCATTTAAGGGCTATCCAACATTTTTCTCTTTCTGTAATTTTAAAAAGTTTAATTAATCCGTATGTTCTAGTGCCTGTTATGGGGTACGCAGATGTTCGCAGCCAACTTTGCCAGCTGGTGGTTCAAGGAGTTGTAGCTCGCCAGCTGCATCAGGTCTCCATATGTATCTGGAAATGAGTGAAATACGTCTTTTGAGAAGGCCTGGTGCTTTTTAAATGAATGAAATACTTAATTCATGTATAAGTTTTGCCTGTTTTCCCCGTTTTCATTGCAGTGTACACACACTTGCGGCCCCGACGGCTCCGCAGGGATACGTATGAATATTTTATAAGGAGAAAGATGTGCCCGTATATTGTCATATTGACGTTAAACCGCACGGGCGGGACCCACAGCAGCTGTAGTGCACAGCCGTCCTAGGCTGTGCCTACTTATATCATCTCGGAATGCCGGGCTTCCTAAGTACAACCTCTAAACTACCAACATCCCCAGAGGTCTATGCTGCAAGTACCAAATCATTTTGGAGTCCCTATTATTAACAAGGCGAGTTCATAGAATAAAAGGACTGTGTTCCGAATTGACCCCGGTCATGGCTAGGTGTCAGTGCCCAACCTACAGGATGACGGGGGGATATCAAATGTGGTGGAACGGCCAGGAGCCCGACCTAGAACTCCACCAAAGCCGTAATTATAGACATAATACACCTATATAGTAATAATTCTATTTCCTATCCAATTAGATCTCTAAAGGAGCCTACCTGGTACCCAAGGAGTGACTAGGGAATACGCCACACTGCCGATAGTGGCTGCCGGCGGGGGTAATCCTAACTTTTGGCTCTATCTACGGTATTCGATTCTTAGAACATTTAGCAGTATTAATTCCCTTTCTTAGTTTCTAATGTGATAATCCTTCTTTTTATGGTCACTAAGGTGCTAGAGACCATACCAGCCATATTGTATTGCCTGTGCACTACACTGCCCCCCACAAGTCGCAGCCGAGATTACGAAAGGCAACGGAGGGGAGGTTGCGTTTTTTCTTTGGTTCTGCCTAAACTGAAATATTCATGTGTTTCATATTGCCGTTTATGTTATTTTAAGGGCACCTGCTGCTCCCATTACCGACGGCCGATTGAAGGCTCCCCGCCTGCCTTCTGTCCTTAATAGTGGCTGCTGCGCTCTCCTTCTGCTTCATTATCTCCTCCCATATCATTTGCATTTGCCTTGAGCCTTTCAATATAACACTACAATTACAAAAATCAAAAAACGCTGGTTCAAAGCCCCGCCCTTCTCATTCTTTCTTCTCCCGATGCTCTCCTGTATGACCCCCGTAGGCCCCTGGCTTAATCCATATTCTGTCATCGCGATGCTCTGAACCCAACGATTCAATCTGTATATGTTGAAACTTGCATAGTGAATGAATGAACCCTTCGGCGACCACACAACAGATGCAAGTCATCGCCGCCTGCCGAGCTCAACACAAACACAATATTTTCCTCAACTCTGAAGAACTGGGAACATTAAGATCCTTTATCAGAAAGTCACCAGCAACAACTTCTCGTTTACGCTTCCCGCAGCGGTCACATTAGTAGCAGCAGCAGCTGCTGCTGCTACGGCAGCGGCAGCTGCTGTAGCTCGCTGCTACAGCTCGCTGCTACAGCTGGCTATTGAGGCTGGTTACTGCAGCACGAGAGGATCCACTCTCTGCTATCCTCTCTGCCGCAAAAGGATCCTCGTATTTTGCTCGAAACAACTAGTGCCAGGGCCCGCATCCGGAACGACCGGAGCGGCCGACCTTAGCGGCAGCAGCAGCAGCAGCAGCAGCAAAGAGCCTGAGCCAGAGCAGGATCGGGATTTTATCGGGAGATGGCTGAGTTGTCGGGTGGCAGCTCTTGCATATCCTTGAGCACCCGCAGCATAGAGTTCGTTGCAGCTGCAGCAACAGATGAGGGGCCCTCCTTAAAAACTGCCTCTGCTGCAGAGAAGACCCCCAGCGTTGAGCTGCCTCCTTCAGCTCCCCCAAATCAAATCCTCTGCGATGCTGCAGACGTGCCTCTCCCCTACTGGCGAAAAGTATGATGCCTTAGTGTTTTGCTGCTGTTGCTCCTGCTTCTGCTGGTTGCCGGAGTGTACGTGAGTGCGAGTTGTTCTACATGCGCATATATGCCGTTTCTTCGTGTTGTGTTTCAATGGCATTTTGTGTGCGGAAACGATGATCTCGCATGCGTGCGGGTGCATTGGTGTGCATGCAGTGTCGAGGGGTGGGTTTGGGGCTTTTAAATCCCCACACCCTCTGTTTTGTCAACTCTGTCGTCCAAGCCTTAGCGTATACACCTGGATTTGCTGATGATTGCTTAGAGGAGCGTCACAGGCTCTCTTGCTGCAGCAGGCTGCGTGCTGCAGCACGGAGGAAGGAAGCTGCAGCAGCAGCAGCAGCAGCATCGACAACAGCAGCAGCAGCAGCAGGGGGGAGGAGGGTGAACCTGCCGGAGGTGTCGTCGACATTTTGCGTTTTCTGCAAACTGGAACAGCAGGTGCTGTCTATACACCGAGCAGATGGGGGGCCCCAGCGTTCGGCAGCTAAGTGCCCCTCTGGGGGGCCCCCAAGAGGATGGGTACATAACAACTTTGCCAGTTATATAAAACCTTTTATTTGGAAGGCTTTCCGTCCTGGTAGACAAGAAGATGCGCATGAGTTCTTTCGTTATCTAATAGACGCCTTAATGAAAGCCCCCGCTACCCCCGCTGCTGCTGCACTGCAGCAGCAGCAGCAGCAGCAGCAGGAGGGAAGGAAGGAGGTTAAGCCTGAAGTAGCTCTAACAAGTTACTTTGGCCGTCTCTTTGGCTGCTGGCTACGCTCCTCTGTTGTATGCTCTCAGTGCAGCAGGGCATCTGTGCGCTTTGAAGGTGCAGTTGATATCTCTATAGATATCGGGGGGGGGCCCTCGCCCCCCCCCGGCAGATCTGGTGCTTCTGCTGCAGCGCAGCAAAATGTCTACAGCATTGAAAAAGCCCTTAGCCGATTTGTTGCCAAGGAAACTCTTAGTGGCAGCAACGCTTACATGTAAGTCTGTTGTTTCCTTAGGGTTTAGGGTTTAGGGTTTGGTTTGTTTAGCCCTTTTTTTGTATTTTCTCCCTCTTATTTGCTTCCCCTGCTTCTTACAAATATCATCTTTTACTCAGTTGCTTGGCTGGTTAACCAGTTTGCTGTTGTTTGCCTCAATAAGTTGCTCGTTTCCCCCTGCTTGCCATATCCGTTGCTGTGGCTCTAGTTCCTTCCCCGGAGTTGTAATCTGCATGCAGCTTGCATGTATTTTGCATGCATTTGTGTGCATTTGTTTTTCCTTTTGCATACAATTGTGTGCTCCAGGTGCAGCCATTGCCAACAGAAGGTGAAGGCGACAAAGCAGTTAGAGTTGTTTACTCTTCCTCGTGTATTAACGCTTTCTTTAAAGCGTTTCTCCTTGACTGTTTGTGGCGGCTGTGCGCTGCCCATTAAGAATCACCGTCCTGTGTCCTTTCCTGCTCTTCTTAATCTCCTTCCCTTCCTCCCCCAAGACGCCCTGCAGCTGCAGCAGCGCCTGCTTCAGCAGCAGATCGAACACCAGTTACAGGAACTGGAACACAACCAGATGCTTGTGCAGCAGCAGCAACCACAGCAACAACAGAAATCCTTGAAGAAACAGCAACCTGCAATGGACAAAAAAGCTTCCCCTGCTGCTTCTACTACTGCATCGTCGCCCTGCTCCTCCCCTGCGCACTCTCCTAGCCCGTCCCTCCCCTCCCGTAGGCTTGCTACTGCAGCAACAGCAGCAGCAGTAGCAGCAGCGGCTGGCGCTGCAACCAGTGAAGGTGTCACAGGCAGCAGCACCGCCAGCGATTCTCATCCTTCCTCATCACGATCTGCAACTTCGGCACCAGCAGAAGCGGCAGCAACAGCAACAGCAGCAAGTGTGGTTTCTCCCTCCTACATGTACCGTTTGTTCGCTGTCATTACACATTCTGGAGGGTCGCTTTCTTCAGGGCATTACCGTGTCTTTGTTAGGGCACCCACAGTGGGGACAACCGCAAGAGCAGCAGGAGGAGCAGAAGGGGGAGGGGGCAGAGGCGACTGGATTGCCATAGACGATGAGCTTGTGTCTCTTGTCAGTGAGACAGCAGTGCTGCACAGGCTCCAGCAAGAGGCCTATCTCCTCTTTTACTCTAAAGTACCGTCGCAGGCAGAGCAGCAACTGCAGCAGCTGCTGCAGCAAAACAAAACCCTCAAGCAGCAACTGCATCAACAGACGCGGCAGCTGCCGATTCCAGCAGTACAAGATTCAGATGATGAAAGTAGCCTCAGCCCTCCAGAGGACACTGCTGAGCTTAGCACCAGTGAGGATGAGTGGAGCGATGATAGCAGCAGCAGCAGCACTAGCACACGCAACAGCACGAGCAGCAGCAACAACAACATGCATGCTGTGCTGCCGAAGCTGCGGCACCTGGACAGATTACGACGTACAATGCAGATCACTTCTTCGCGAAGACGACGAGTTCTTTTGGCTCTGCGGTGTCGGTTTCTTATTTTTTCCATTCAAAGAGCTAGAAAGGGAAAAAGAAGCATTAGAGCAAACACCAATCTGAAGCAGCAGCAACAACAGCAGAAACAGGAGCAGCAGCAGCGCCAGCAGCAGCGCCTCCAGCAAACACAGCAGCTGCTACAACAGGAGCCGAAGCAGAGGAGGTCCATTGGTGTTGTAACAGAAGCAATGATGAAGAAACGGAAGGAGGAGGCATCAAGTAGAAAAACGCAATTTGGCTGCAGCGCAGCACCTACCTGGGACGAGGAGGAGGGGAACGACGTCCCCTCTGGTGCTGAAGCAGCAGCAGCAGCAGCAGCAGAACAGCAGATGTTTGAAAGGCTGCAGAAACAGCAGCAGCCGCTGCCGCAGAAACGCAGCAGACACGACAGAGAATATGATTTAGGCCGCGTCACCAAAGTGAAGAATCCTCTAAGTCATAAACCCGTCGGTGGTGAGTTGTTGTGTTGTGCATACACCTGAAGTTTCTGTCTCTTATTTGTGTGTCTAGTTTGTCTGTTCTTCTATTGTGGTATACTGTCTCTGTGCTGGTCGTCTCTGTGTGTTCCTCTCCCCCTCTGTCTCTGTTTGTCCCTGTCTGCCAGTAACATATTATAAACCCCTCCGTCTAATGTTGTAGGGTTATGCAATACAACAACACATACACATAATAAAATGCTATGCGCATACGAATAATATGATTAATCCTTTATGGTTTGCTGCAACAAAGTGATGATGTATTGACACAATAATAACTAAACAGCATTAGCATTTCCCTGCAACATGGAGTGTGTACAAATGCATATACGAATTACTATATTTTAGGTGGAGTGTAATACTAGCAAGTGCAGATGGTATTATGAGACTATAATAATTGCTTTTTCTCTGCCTGTTTGCAGAGAGTACTGTCGTGAAAACGCAAAAGGATGGCGCAGGCGGTTCTTTCCTGGTGCATCAGCGGGCAGCCTTTGATATGCTGCAGCAGCAGAAGCAGAACGGCAGCTCGCGTTCCTCTCAAGGATATACGAACAAAAAAGGAAATGACAGGAAAACCCCGCAGAAGAACAAGCGCATGCAGAAAACGGGGTGGAGGAGGAATGGTCATCATTGAATCTCTTCAACGGACATGCACTGCATGCATGCATCAGCAGCCTAGTGGCATCGCTGCTTGCTCTGTTACAGCAAACCCTAAGCCCTAAGCCCTCTTCCTTTAGTCGTGTAACGCCTACAACAAACAGAGGCGTCGCTAAATGGGGTAAAATGCATGCAGCGATTGTAGCTGTTCCCAGGTTTAAAGGTTTTGAAGGGTCTTGCAAGGAAGGGAGTAAAGTGGACTGCGCCTACGTATGCTTCTGCTAGCAACAGACAGGCACCTTGTGTGTAAAACAAGAAAAAAATGAACATTGCAATTAATACCTTCGCAGTGAATTGCTTTTTATTTCTTGTTATTTAGATTGATGGGGCACGAATACTTCGGCAAAAGGCCCCCAATGTGCAAAAGGTGCAGATACACTGCGAACAACAGCAAGCGTGGCTTATGGCCACCCTTCTCATTTAAGTTATTTCTTTCCTGTTTTGTCATTTCAAGTGATTCGCACCGCGACAGATGAATGCTTCAAGTGCAAATGCAAAGAGGGGAGAAAGTTGTTGCTGGTTATATTCTACCCTTCTCTTCCCTGCCTATCTTTGGCTGTCCTGCTAGGTAGGAGAGTTTAGTTGCCTCAGTACCTTCGCAGTAAGTTAAGCGATGCAGGGATAGGTGGAGGGCAACGCGGTGTGGGTCCACTCATGTGTAGAGCATTGGAGTATGACCGGACGAGGGGACAAATGCCAAAAATTCATCAGGAATTTATAGCGTGCAACATGCCTATTTGGGTAACTAAATAAGCGCACAGGAGATACTCTGAAGCTTCATTAAGCTCTGCTTTCTGCTAGACACTTCTCCCCTAACGTGCTTTTATGCGTGGCGAGCAGCTTGACGCACAAGGCTTCCTAATGCCCTCTAAAACCTTGAAGTGGGGGATAATAATCTGCTACTTGGTAAGGGTTACATTAAGTCTACCGACTCTAATGCAGCTGAAGAGGCTCGTTGTCTAGAATTGGCCACTCCATACACAATCGCATACGTAATGTTACACCTATGCATTCATGCCTTCTTTATCAAGAGGAATGAATTCTTGTTGTTAAAGGGAATTATCTAAAGTGGTTAGCGCTGCTGCAGTACTACATATAGGCAAGAGGGTACGGGAACAATGTTGTCCCTGCGTAACGAACTGCCAAATATGCAATATGGCAGCAGCCATCCGTGTCTGTCTGGAGAAAAGGAATACTTAATGTACAAAATAGGCAAAATTAACATTGGAGATTAATGCAAAAGGATATAATTGAATGTTACACGTCGTCAAGTATCGCTATACTCCCCAGGAACACGCTGTTCTGTCCTCTGTCTGGCTTGAGAGGCGCGTCTTAAGCGGGGGGGCCCTTAGGGTTAAACCCGCTGGTTTGTACTGTGTAGAGAGGTATTTTAATAGTAAAACAAAAACAAAGTAACAGTTAAGAAAGGGAGAACACATATCTTTATTTTCTGTCGCTTTCTAGCAACCGGCCGCAGCTAAGCCCGCCGCCGTAGCCGACTGAGCTGCATGCGAGGCGGCGTTGGGGCGGAAATACTTTTTCTCGTTTTGCAACACAGAACAAATTGTTATTTTCATTTATTTCTTCTATTTATTCCTCTGGAGAGGCGAGGGAATTGCACCGAGAACGACGGCTCCTGAGCGTTTCTGCACAGAATGTTCACTACCAGGTGGGAGGCTACATTTTTCTCCCCGTCAAGACGAGAAAATTGAATTCAATCATCGCAAATAATTTATTTATTCGTTTTCTTTTCATTTATTACCTCAAGGTTGCTTAAAGGATCAGATTTCTTGCGGTTTCCGTCTAGGGGTGTAGGATTCAAGTCTTACGAGGTTTCGTTCAAGTTCCTACCTATTCCATAAAGGGGAATTGGGGGAATTTAATTAATTATGCGTATTCTGGTTGATTATTTAAGTCGTTTATTCTGTATAAAACACACATATGAAGACAGCGCCATTATGGTGGTTAAATAGACATAACATCATAACATTTAATATATATGTATTCTCCCTTCTATCCTTGAAGGAAATCGCAATAAATGCGCATGCAAATACTTTTCTTCGCCGCATGCATTCTTATTTAATTCATGTTTCTTCTTTTGCCTGTTCACAACTTCTTTTGCACATAGAAGGCATTTAAAACCATTCCTTGGGGGGCGAATGCAAGCAGACGGTGCAGCAAAATCCCGTCTGTTTCTTCATTATTTAATCATATTTTTCTTTTATAATTTGCATGCGTGCATTTTATCAATTAAGGATATTTTAAGGGATACTTATGTGCATGCAGTGTATGTGTGTATATATGCATGATGGAGGGGATTGGTTACCTCGAAAGAGAGCCAATTTTGTGTTTTTTTTTCAGATATAAAGGAGAATAATATAACATTTTCTCCTTTGAATGTATCTTTATAAAGTTTAATTAAAAGATAATTGGTTTTTTTGCTTTTTTTTGCTGCAGGAGCGAATACGACCGTGGGGTCAACACCTTCTCCCCCGAAGGTCGTCTTTTTCAGGTACGTTTCTACGTATATATAAAATGTAATTCTTTTTATTTTATTTTTGTTTATATTTTATTTTTTTATTTGTTCATTTAAGCATAAAAACAGCAGCTTATTTTCTGCATACACTGCATGCACAGCACTGCACTGTATAACAATAATATATTCAACTTTTTGTCAATTGTTTGTTTCTTACCTGCACTATTGTAGATAAGCAGCAGCAGTAATGCCCTTCCTATTCCATGCAAGAAGTGTATATTATATATATACAGATTATATTAATATAATATACTGTATTATATAAAATAAGATATACTATATAAATAAGAATATATATATTTCTTTATGCATGGGAATACGCAGGTGGAATATGCATTAGGCGCAATTAAATTAGGGAGTACAGCCATAGGAATACAAACAAAAGAAGGAGTTGTACTTGCATCAGAAAGAAGAATTACTTCTTGTCTTCTAGAGCCACAATCTATTCAAAAAATTGCAGAGATTGATACGCATATTGCATGCGCTATGAGTGGTCTTATTGCTGATGCAAGGTACGCCTCTTTTTTTTCCTTCTTTTTTGTCTACTTTGCATCTTATTCCATTTTATTTGTCTTTTGTATTACTAACTTCGTGTTTATTACGTTGTTTACTCTTTTTTGCGCATGCATACTTGCATGGTTATATTGTACCCACACCCATGCGTGCATGCATGCATACATGCATGTATTTATATCTTTTAATACCTTTTTCTTTTCCTTTTTTTTCTTTTTTTTTCTTTACAGGACCTTAATAGACCATGCAAGAGTTGAATGTGCGAATCATTTCTTTACATTTAATGAGAAGATGTCTGTTAGAAGTTGTGTTGATTCTGTTGCTGATCTTGCCCTTGATTTCTCAGGTAATTCCTTACTTATGCATGCATGCATGCATGCATGCATATTATTTTATTATAATACTTTTTATTCGTTAAAAATAAATAATTTAGCCCTTTTATGCTATTAAGATGTTAATAAGTTTATTATGTTATTAATACTATAATAATAAATAACCTCACTATGCTATTAATACCATAATAATAAATAAGACATAAATAAGACTAGTATATTATATAAACAATAATATTCTTCTTGTGTACTAAAATGTTCATGCTGCAGTGCATGCATCTGGGCTGTATGGTGCTGCTGTTTACATTGCTGCTGCTATTGCTGCTGTTGGTGCTGCTGCTGCTGCAGACGTGGGCTCGGGTAGAAGAAAGAAGACAATGAGTCGTCCTTTTGGTGTTGCGCTGCTCATTGCTGGTGTAGATAAGGAAGGACCTGCCCTCTATTGTGCTGACCCCTCGGGTAGGGTTTAGGGTTTAGGGTTTAAGGCAGTAGCTACCCTCTGCTGTAAAAAAGATGAACGACGCAGTGTTGTTTTTTGCATGCGGTGCTATAATGCAGCAGCAGCAGCTGCTGCTGCTGCTTTGTTGCATCGGTTGTGTCATCTAGAGGTCAATGTGCATGCAATTGCATGCACCTGGATTCATGTATGCATGCATGCATGCAATATATATTAATGTGTGCATGCATGCATGCATATACAGGTACAGTAACAAAGTATATGGCAGTAGCAATTGGATCTGCACAAGAAGGCGCAGAGTCAATGCTACACGAACAATACAGCGAAACCATGTCCCTAGAAGGTAAGACTTGCATGCATGCAGCCCTGCATGCATATGCATATGCATATGCATGTTCATGCATGTAGTTGCATGCAGTGGCATCCATGCGCATGCAACTTGATTGCCCAGCGCATGCACGTACAGGCGTTGGTAGGGATGGTGTGAGATGCATCGGCAAGCATAGCCTATATCATGCTGTTGCTGCTGCCGTTGCTGCTGCTGCTGCTGCTGCGCTGCAGCTGCTGAGGACTTGGCGTTGGTTGTGCTGCGGCAAGTAATGGAGGAAAAGTTAAACGCCAATAATGTAGAAATGGCAGCCTTCAGGGTTGGAGAGACACAGTGCGTCTGCTGCTGCTGCTGCTGCTGCTGCTGGTGCTATTGCTGCTGCTGCTGCTGCGATGAATGTACAGTAGTTTGCTGTTGTTGAGTTGCATTGGGGTGTATGTTTGTCTTTTTTTTTTTTTTTTTTTTTTTTTTTCTTTTTTTTTTTTTTT